>NW_026459906.1:0-77105 GCF_021730395.1 Mercenaria mercenaria
GATCCTGTTTTTTGATAGTAAAGACCGCGGTAATAATCTGAAATATACATATTAATTTTTTATGGTTCTCTTTGACAATCCACTTTTTTAAACAAATGGCAGACCTATCTATCATTGTAGGTATATTCATTGTATTTTGCCGTTATTGAATAAAAAAGAAGACAGAATAAAACGTATCTTGACGTTATTTTCTTTTGACGCTAGTTTTTTTTTAAAGTGTGACAATTTTAAGAACTCATTTATCTGTAAATAAAAATATCATCTTAACTTTAAAAGCATTTTCAAAATTTTCATTTTACAGTGAAAAGTAAGCGAAATTGACCAAACTTGTTAAAATACAAAAAAAGAAAACACTTTTTTTTTGTTACCGCAGTGTACAAAACATGGCTAATTTTTTACATGTTTAATATTTGAAAACGTGACAATTTTAAGAACTTGTATTCCTGTAACTACAAACAAAGAAAAGGCTAATTTTTAGCTTAGCGTTGCTTATACAGGTACTGTGAAAACAGCGAAGTAAAATAATCTGAAAATAGTTAGATTTTATCAGATAATGAATTTTTCTCAGCATTTTATAGCTCAACATGTCTTAATTTTGTATTATTTTAAGTGAAAATTACATAACTCAACGGCCGCGGAAAACATATCCAACTTGTTTTTTTAACGTACTCACAACCGTCAAAATTACTTCATAAACGTTATCAAGTTCAGTGACAATGCATGCAGAATTTCCCGTCACGTAAAAAAAAGAATAATTTCCTTAAAGGTACTGTTTGTTTTAAAAGATTGTTACAAATTACATACACTTTTTCGTCAATTGTTTTACGCAATTGGTGTTGTTTTTTTTTTTCATATAACTGTGATTAAACAATAACGGTTTTCATACTTTACTACAGCCTAAATATTGCTGTTTTTTTCATCTGTTCCTTATTGCAAAAAAAAAAAAAACGAACAAAGTATCCAGTTTGTTTGTTCTTACAAGTAACAACTCAGTTTCACCTGTGTAACATTATTTTCAACTGAACTAATTTGCTAGTACGACAAGTGCCTGTTCTCAAAAATGTTTGAACACTGCTGCACAACATTGATTTAAAGTATTTATGAAGAAATAATATTCTCATCCTTTTCAAGATAATTTCATGAATAATTTCAAATACTTGATGTTGGTTTAAGAATTTATATTTCTGGAATAATTTCAATATTTTCAAGTTCTTTAAATAGAATTATTGTTGAAGGAAAATAGGCAAAAACATAAATTGTTCACTATATTATTTAAATTTATTCTGATTACAAATGAAATTCAGAATATACCAAAACCATTGTATTTTCCAGTTTTACAACATTTAGCTTTTCTCTCCATAGTTCAATGTAAGAATGCTTCTTACTCCATGTAGGAAGAGGTCTGGGTTCAAGTCCCAGTGGAGAGTATCTTACTATTAAAAAGTTGTAGACTGGACAAAAAAAAACCTTCTTTAAAATAAAATTTACTAGAAGGAAATGTGATCTGACTGAAGCCTGTCAATTAAATATAAAAAAAATCTGAATGGTAGAAGTTTAGATAAAGTCAGTTTCATTTAATGACACTATGTATACTCATGCCTTTTGATGGAAACAAGTCAAAAATTGATAATTTTGCTTCCCGAACAGGGAACAAATTACTGTATTTAGAAAAAATTCCCGTTTGTAAAATAGGAAAAAAACATAAATTGATTTCCCGAACGGGAAGTTTCCCCTACTGTTTATTATTGCTACACATGTTATTATAATGTTTTGTATTTATCAAGAAAATATTGAATGTTGTAAGCTTACTAATAACACAAGGTTTAAAAACACCAGTATTCACATTTTAGTGTCTCTAACATAACTTTAGGGAACCATTAATCAATACAACAATCAAAATAATTATATATGTTTGTTTACTTTTCTAGGAATAAAAGGCAAAATGGTGGAATCCTCCAAAAATATTAGTAAATTTAGTATTGGGACATTTTTCAATAAGGTAAAAATGTTGCTTTTAATTAAGATATTCATTGTACAGTGGTACAGTGATACTTTTGCACAACCTACTGTTAAATGTTCTTTAATAATTTAAAGTAAATTGCTAGATATGATCTTCCTTGTCCAGAAGCTTTTACCACAAGGAAGATTTAAAATGAAACTTTTCCATTAGGTTAAAAAGAATTGTCTAATAAAACATTTCAACATGACTATTAATCTTTAATACAGCTAGTAGTACCCCCAATATTCATGTTGTTGTTGTTGTTGTTGTTTTAAGATACATTTTAATTGCCTTTTTAGCTCAACTATTCAAAGAACGGTTTAGCTATTCTACTCACACCTGTTAAAGTTTTGCATGCAAGTACATTATGGCTATCATTCAAAGGCATATTGCTTTGAAACATATTTTCTTCTTCTTTTTTTAGGTCAATTACCAATTTCACTGGGCCAAGTCCCATAACTCTGACATGTATTTTGGCCAAATTTTCATTTGAACTTACTTAGATAATTTCCTTTTCTCCATTTGTTAAACAATTTTTACTTTTTAATGTTTCTTTTCTGGCTTAATTTGAGAACAACAATAACATTACTTCAGCAACTGTCAAAGCAAAAAAAAAAGAGTAACAAATACAGCGCGCCAAATACCCGTGTTCCTGAGCCGTAAATTTTGGAGCCTGGTTTGTTTCTCGTGTTTACTGCCGCCACACCGTCAAACCGTACTTTCGTTTTCTATTTTTGAACATAAATGTGGTCGTTAAGGGCAAGGTCGACGAACAAGGTATGCAAATGAAACTGAATCATGGGCAATATAAAATTCAGCTTCATATCATACCATAACCGCAAACCTCGCTGTCTATACTTTTCCGCTTATCGTTAGGAAATGAAAATTTCCGCTGCATCCAAGCAGGAAGCTGAGTCAATCCACCATTTTGGTCACGCGTGTGACGTCACTGTTACTATTTTGCGAGCTAGGGATGTCTGGGATTCCGTAGTTGCGATATTAAGATTTTCCTTAAATGCATAATTTTTGCCTAAGGAGAAAATTTGAGTTTAAGGATATTCTTGCCTAAGGAAAAACTTAAGGTGTTTTATGAATAAGAATTTTAAGGAATTTCTTCCCTAAGGAGAATTTAGTTAAGGGGAAAAATTCCTTACTTAAATCCTATGGTGCTTTATTACTACGGGCCCAGGTCTCTATCGTGTTTAAAAGAAATTGTGGACAGACGACGGACAGACAGACGACTGACGGACGACGGACGAAGGGCAATGAAATAATCTCATCTTGTCACTAAGAAAAAAATCTAAACTTTTTCCTTGACACTTTAAGATGCTGTGGTAAACGTCTAAAAATAAAAGGATATTGTTGAAGAAGAGGTAAATTAGCCTACATGTAAAAAGTC
Source organism: Mercenaria mercenaria (assembly GCF_021730395.1). Lineage (NCBI taxonomy): Eukaryota > Metazoa > Mollusca > Bivalvia > Venerida > Veneridae > Mercenaria > Mercenaria mercenaria. The sequence continues at coordinate 3,399 of NW_026459906.1, forward strand.
TTAACTCAAGTAACACAGCTGCTCAATGGCATTCTGTTAAGGTATGCTACATATTAGTAATTGTATTTAGTCAAGTTAGTTTATCATAAGATGCAGAAGTCGCATGTGATCAAATTAGAAAATTAATATTGTCACTTGATATTATGTATTTACGGATGTGCAAATCGATGTCATATTTATTCTACACTTTCAGTTTCTGCTGCTATCTAGTGTCAAAGTGATTTCATGGCCCTACCATATCAAAATTCCAGGAAAATGCTGTTTACTCCAATTTAAAGTCAATAGCGAACATTAAAGAAACAAGATCCACCGTAATGCGTTGCAACTGTACCCACCCCACACTGCGTTGGAGTGATTTTTGGTTGACCATTTTGTATGCTTGCAATGAAAAATCGCCGATTACGGAGAAAATGTTTTTGCTTTACATTTTGATGCAAACGTGCTCAGGGGTTGTTTTGTACAAGATTTTACCATTTATGATATAAATTCTACAAAAACGGCAGTCCCTCGTCAAACTGTACAGAAGTGTTTACATTAATGACAAAGAATTGCACTGAAAAAGTGTTTGTGGCTGAAAGAATACACATGTGGGCTCCTGTCTCACTGGTTGTTTTCAGTCAAACGTGAAACACTCATTAGAAAAAGTACCGATGAACGCGTAAATATAGTCAATCGGCCATATTTCTCCACCGCTTCTGCGACGAATCCTCCACCGCCACTGCGTTGGAACCACCGCTTCTGCGAAAGCTATGTCCAGTGTGGAAGTACTGTCCGACCTAACAGACCAGCCAATGCACCAATCAATCCACCTTTTTGACCTTGACTGGACATTTGTTTTTTTGAAATTGTAATTTCTAATTCTCTTATTATTCCCAATAGAATTTTCAATTTGATTACTTTGTGTTTTTGTTAAAAGTAAAGGGAAGTTTCCACGTAATTATTCATGTTTTAATCTAAAAGTATGTGGAATTTTATTTTTATATGCTTGTGCTAAGTTTTTCTTTTGTCCATCTGTTAGGTTTACTTTATATTCAATATAATTTGATACCATTATATATTAAATTTATATTTTATTTACACAATAACAAGTTCATTTCCACTAGTATTTATTTTAACTGTTTCTTCATATAATACAATTGCATAAATACGATATTTTGCAGTGGGATGTTTATTTAAACGTCAGTGTAATGTAATATGCTTAGGATCTTCTGTTAATCCTTCCTTTTTAAATTTTAAGCTAAAATGAACAAATCCAAACAAATTTTGAAAATTTAATCTATTTAAAAGACTTCCAGTAGTTTTATCATTTTCTTTATAATAATAATTAAGAACATCATCATAAACTCTTGATATACTTGTAAATTCCGTTTCTGAATAAAAAAAACACCATTACCAGCTTTAAGACGGCAAGATTCAAGCATACAATCATTATCTGCTACATTAGCTTTAAATGTATCTAACAAATGTGGATTATGTTCTTGTGAATATCTTTTATCAGGTCGTTGTAAATAAACAAACACATGTTCGGGTTTTGTTACACCAGCTATTATTCTAAAAGTCGTATTAACCTGTTGTGTATCTGTTGACTGTGAAATCATTTCACGAAGACTTTTCCAACTTGTTGCTTTCATATATTCTTCAGAAATTAAATTAAGTCCATATGGATTAAAAATTAAACGTGGAACCCACAATATTAATCTAGTTACAATTACCCTACCTGGATCAGCAGCATTAGCTCTGTAAATTAATTCATCATCATTTGTTAATTGTAATGTTATTTGTGTTTGACTTGGTGGTAACATGTTTTCTTCCAAATCCTGGAAAAATGAATAATTATTTAATGGAATTTTAGCATTTACATTATTACCACCCGGGATTGATAACTTCCCAGAAGCAAAACCTTCATTATATCCAGCTTGGTCATTCCTACTTTCAGCAACATCATCAGTAGTATCTAAATAAATAAATTCGTTTGTTCAAGTTGATTCTGCATAATCATTAGATAGTTCAGCTATTTTTTTTTACATTTATTACCTAAATTATTACAATCATAGACAATTTTTCCATTTTGTTTAACAATTAGCTGATCAATTATTGAAGCTGCATTATTAATTAACACTGCGAAAAAAGAGTTAATATACGGGAGTGTACGGGATCCCGTATATTACCCGTATACGGGAAGAAATACGGGAAAACTAAAATACGGGCGTGTACGGGTGCTTGTATATTAAAAATCCGTATACCTAAATAACATACGGGATTTCCGTATCCTATGAAAATACGAATTACTTAGTATACATACCCGTATATATTGAAATACGAAAATTCTAAAAAGGGTTATTCCAGATCGTATACAACACTGATATTCCCCGTATATGTCTGGTGTACGGGAATACTAAATCCGTATATTACGAACATAACGGGACGTAATTTCCCTTATAATGTTTCATATACAACCCCCGTATAGATTCCGTATATCAGGGATATACGGATATGTATAGGTTTTTAAATTTCGAAAATACAGGGAATAAACATCCCGTATATTCTTGTATATCAATCCGTATATGCCCGGAAATTTACGGATTTAAATAATTGGAATATGTTTTCGAAAAAATACGGGACTATAGTCACCGTATATTGTTTCATATACCAACCCCGTATAGATTTCCCCGTATATGTCTGATATACGGATATGTATAGTTGTATATTTCGACATACAGGATTAAATTTCCCGTATATTCTTCGTAAAAAACCACACCTAATATTCCCGTATATATCCGGAAATACGGGTTTGTAACTACTTTGTGGATAGGTATTTCGGCGCAAGATGGAACGTGGGCCAGCTTGAAGTTATGTCCTCTTTAGACATTTGCTGAGGGGGTATCACCGAGTGCGCTGGTGGGGGTAGGCTGGTCGATCTTTAGCTATTATTAGTGCTTCATACAAGGTCTACCCTAATATAAGTAGAGTCTTTTTAGAAATAATCATGGAACTTTTGTGCATGGATATTATATACATAATTTTAAGGCTATTTTAAAATACGGGACTTATATGGGTTCCGGCGGTATAGTAGGTGCTTTGTATGAGCGAGGACGAGCGTCGGAGCGAGAGATGGACCCTAGTGAGAGCAGTTGCGAGTCGAGTGCGGATGTGTGAGTGTGCGTTATTCTGTTATACATTTAGAGTGAGGGAATATGTGTCAGAGTAGTGTTAGGGCTAGCGTGAATAGTATCTTGCATGAGGGGGGCGGGCCAGACAACTCCGTATATTCCGTATATGCCGGAAATACGGGATTTAAATAATAACTTGTATATTTCGAAATACGGACGTATATTTCCCGTATATGCTTGGTCTACACTCCGTAATGTCCTAATGCCGGAAATACGGGGTTAAATTAATTTAAATATATTTCAAAAATACGGGATGCAATCAATAGTTTATGGAAATTATATTCTCCGGCCATTGAAATTTTCAAACGTTTTGCATGTTTTCGAACTTGTACGTGTATGTAGAATGAATGCCAATATGAAAGAAAGAAAGTTTTAATACTATTATGAACATGAACTGATAAAAGCATTCATGACAAAACAGGTATAAATTAAAATCAAACATGAATGAATCCCATCATTTTCATCGATCGCATTCCCGATTTATTTAACATTTAATCTAAATACCGATTGAGAAAAGAAAAGGATTTATCAATTCATCCCAATTTGTATATGTAGTGATAAATACACCGTGCATCATCGCCATGTAAAAATCTAATGCAAGCATAAATTAACTCTTTCTTCTGCACATATTCCCACGCTTGTGCATACAAAACAATGCAAATATTTATAGAAAAAAAGAGGAACTAACCCATTTTATATTTGTACTGAAAAAAGTAATAAGACATGTATTTGATACTTCTACTTAGATATCAATTCTAATATTTTTACAGACGTAAAATAATCGATATAATGTGTCTGCGTCCAAAGATCGAACAAACGCCCTTTCGTTCGATTTAATACAGTATCTCTGCTACGACCGAGTAGCGTCGTTTTTTGTGTTTTTGTTGGATTAACGTGGCGCTGACACACATATTGGTCCTTTAGCGACTTTCCTTTTTTCTTGTGGACCCCAGGTGCCCTAACGTGCATAATTTCATCGTGACAGCGAGCAACCTGCTTAATGTCATCCTCACATGGAGAATTTTAACACTCTGAGTGAGGCTTGAACCCGCATCGGTGATGGCAACTGTTTGAAGTCACGATCTAAACCCTCGACCACGGAAACCCACTCCAGGTGGTCGAATCTTTAACCAACAGTAGAAACATAGCATTTTGGTAATAAAGAACGCACATAATCTACCGCAGTCATTCAGTTTAATATAATTCAAAGAGCTAAAAATATGTATTTTATACCTTATGTCAATGTTCACTTTCAACCGTTACTTAATTAATAAATCATTAGCGATGTAAAATATTTTCATTACCGTTGACGTTTGTTTCGAAGTTAATTCTGCCAGATGTTCTATTATAGTACGGTGGCATCGCGAGGACATAGGAAATATTTTATTTTTTCTGTGACACGTGTAGCTACCACGTGCGTATGTTGTAATTCCCCACAGCGCGGGTGATAACTATCCGTGCGCAAGTGACAGCACGTTATACTACCATGTTCCCATTTGATAACTAACACGTGCGCACGTGTTAGCGATCATGAAAAAGCGTGAAAGATCTGCAATTTTTCTAAATGGATGTCTTTCATAAGGAAGGGTTATTTATAGGTTAGCTGTAATTTACGAAGTAGTGTTTCTTGTTTTTGAAAAAGCTGATATCTCGATATAGTTTCGTAGGTAATATTTCACGTTCGCACGTGTCAGCTAACAACTGCGACGTGATAGCTTATCACATGCTAACGTGTTAGCTAAGATAGTTTTTTTTACGTGCTGCACTTGTTAACACCACATTCGCATGTGGTATCTAACAAGTGCGAATGTGTGCTAACACGTGTGCTCGTGATAATAAATGTCCCCTCTATTCCACTGTAGTCATACACTGTGGCAGACTATTTTATTTCTCGTGATGTAGGTCCTTTAGTATTGACCTAGCACATATGAATATATCGTATCTATTTCCATAAATTCATTTCAATGTCCAAACATAAATAGCGATACAATATTACACATATAATTCTTAGTTGATATTATACATCGCTTGTGCAGTAACTGGGCGGCAAAGCGTTTTACTGCCAATATCAGGTAGAGGGTTCGAGTTTTTGGCATACCTTTTCCCCTAAATTTAATTGCAGACGTTTCCACTTATTGTCAAACGCACCGTGATATTATTGGTCTCATTTATTAAAATTTATACATATTCACGCCGTTGTAAAAAAGTCATTATTTTAAAATATTCTAGACAAAAAGAAAGACACATTACCAGTCACAAGCGACTAAAAATAAATACTTTAAGAGAAAAATAAAATTTAAAAAGATAAAACAGGTATTGCTATAACATCACATTACTTTACAATTAAGCAATGATAATCGTGGTAACGTGGATGGCGTGACAACTGAATGATGTATAAAAACAAATATTGCCTTAAAATTAACGAAAACGCTCGAAAAAATATTTGAAAGATTAATGATTTCTTTCATATAATCAATGATAAAGCATTTACACTGATTTAACCATCTCCACGAAAATAAACTGTACATATAATTTCTGCCGAACAGTTTTACTGCAACATTAATTGATAATAATTTATGCATATTAACTAAATCAGACAGGATACCCATGTACCCTATAGCCTGGTAATCAGTGCTGACAATTTCTAACATTTTTCTACCTGCCAAATGACAATATCAGAACTCGATGAATGCCATTACCACAAATTAGCGCAAATTAATGGGATCTTTAATGCATACCCAATCAGTTTGGAAACCACGCTTCGTCACGCTTCGCGCGTCATGTCCCGAAGCGATAACATCTTGGCTCAAGTGACGCACGCGAATAATCTGACCCTATTGCACATTTCAGAGGAAAGGAAGTCACGAGTAATACTTATTTGATTATTATGTCTTAATTTTTAATAAACTGACTTTTTGTGACAACCAGACATGAATTGATATTTTCAATTAATAGGGAACACGTTCTTTTATTGCTTTAACAAATTAGAAGCGTCAAAAAGGTCAGTTTAATTTTGTACTCTTAATAAAAAAAGAAGTTCAGAATATGCATTTAAATAGTTCTCATTCATTCGATTGAATTTCTCACAAATAATCATTTAACTATTATTTCATTCATTCTTTCATCCGATAGTCAACAAGGATGTCATCACCAAATTTTGATGTTGCAAGTGTTTGAAATAAAAAAAAATACCGTGCAAAATATCATTTGATGAATACCATGGGTTAAACGAGATTAAAGTTGAAAAGTCCAAAAAACAACTCCAGGTAGAAGTTTTATTTCGAAGAAGCTAGGTAGCCGAGGCTAGCTTTAAGAATGAATAAGCTGCACGCCATGTTCCATTCATTCGAGTAAAACTGGAATCTCTGAAAAGCAATAATAAAGTTAATAATTACAATCTTGTTATTTTTAGAATATGGTACCGGTAATCTGACAAAATAACGCTTTTTCTAGATACACTTTTGCAAAAAATTGCAACATCACCTTGCCTCTGTCTAGGAGAGAAAATGTTTTTCTCTGCGAAAAATCAGTGTCAGTATGAAAAATTAATACTAATAATTACAGATTAATTTATCTCTACAGACTTTGTAAGTTCTATTTAAGCGGTTGTCATGCAATTTTTTTTTCAAAGTATTATATAAAAAAAGGTTGGAATAATAAAAATCTATAATATTGTAGAATTGAATATAAATCTGAAAGTTATAAGAATTTATATGACTAAACTACCTACTACTATAGATCATTTGCATACAATTTTTAGTTAACTCTTTAAAACCGATAAAGCGGAGAACAAATAATCCAATTTGTCGATTTCGTACAAAGTGTTTGTTGTAACACGGGGTGGGGTGGGGTGAATCGATAACTAATAGCTTTGTCATTATAATTTTTTATACTGATGCATTTACAGGCTAACGGTTTACTAACGATGGACTTGAATGAAGTTTAAATTTAATATTACAGTGAAATGCGAACAAGTCGAATATGTTATTATTGTCATATAAAAGGAAATATTTAGTAATATGAATATGGTATTCTAACGATATTGTAAAATCGTTACATAATTTACATCTAAAACAAACATTTGAACTTTCAGGACCATACATTATACAAACAATAAGTAATTGCTCAGCTAGTCTGTATTCTAAATCGATTTTCACGACATTTTGCTCATTTTTAACAAATTAAAGGTTTGAAGAATATTTTCCATTGACTGTAATTTTTTCAGTTCTCTGTTTTCTCTCCATTTTACAGCTGTAAATCAACAAATAAGACCACAAACGTCTTTCTTTTTCAGCCAGGGCGCAAAATGATGTACTGTAACAGGTTTAACTCATAAAAACCATAAATTTAAAGTACTATCACTTGTAGTAAGTGGGTTATCATATTTTTATGACCCAGCATGAGAAACAACACTGACCGGATATTTCTTATCCCCAGCAATATTTTAATACACAATGAAATTTAAAGATTTTTTTGATTAAAATTTGACACAATAAATAATCTATTTTAAGTGTAAAACTGTATGCAATCTTGGGGTTAAAGTTAAAAAATAAATTTTAAGAAATAACGCAATTTTAAACGAATACTAAAAAGGTACTGCCTCCAGATTGTCCGACAAGAACAGAAAAAAATATATATAAAATGAGTGCCGTGCCATGAGAAAAAACCAAAATAGTCTTATTTTTTTCGACCAGCATATCGAGACCCAACCTGCCGCATCCGCGCAGTCAGCTCAGGATCATGCTGTTCGCTAACATCTTTTCTAATTATATTAGCTCGAAAGCGAACCAGCATGGATCCTGACCAGACTGCACGGATGCGCAGGCTGGTCTCGATCCATGCTTGGTCGCAAACCCACTATGTGTTCTCAGGGCACGGCATTATATTTTTTAGATATATGGATATTAATGGTTTATAATTATGCCTACTATACTGACAGACTATAATGTTGCGGAAACAATTGACCAATTAGATGTTTTAACAATTTTTTAAAACGATAAAAAATGTATATTTTTAACGCGCATTAAACACTAAAACCTTCCCTTGCGTTATAATTGGTTAACGACAGTGGAAAACTCTTTATTGCCGCGCGTCTGGTTCTTTCCGCGACGCGACCATCTTTTTTTCTATATATGACAATTTTTAATAGTTTAAAGAAACAAAATGATTCCTGTTTTTTAAGTTTCATAATGTGACAACTCAGCTTAAAAGGTATCCTTTGATGAACTGATAATGTGCTTTTTAATCGAACCTCCTATCAATATATTACTCCGTAGATGTATTGTTAGAAATTATCGTCCAAGCATATCCAGTCATTAAGAATTATTGATTAAGGAATGTTATTAAAAGCCGTTTGCCTGGGTTCCTATATATTTCGAAAAAAAAACTGTGCGAACATAAACATCTCGCGGAAGGTCTATCTTTTGCATGCTACCGTTTTTTCTGTTACTCTAGCCAGGCCTGATCACGTGCAACGAATAGACAAGCGCTCTTGCAAAACCAATCTTCAGAAAACAAAGTGGTCATTTATTAGAAAAATCGAGAGTCTGGAAATTCGATCTCAAACATTCAATCAAACTAGTACCATATCTTCCATTTTTACCACAGATTAGACCATGTATACACTGTTACATAATTATTATCGAAAATTCGCAACCTCTAATAGAAATAAATGTAAATTATATTGATAACCCTGATATAATTTATGATATTTTTAGTTAGGTTAATCTATGAATATGGATATTTCAAATCCAGATTACAGATGCATTATATTGATTTGAACATTATAAAGAGATGACGGTTAGATCAATATTTACTTGTCTAAGAATATTATACTGACCGCGAGATTGAAATACAGGAAATTCTTCAGATTGTTTTAACCATAATATAAAACGTTTAAGGCAAATATATCGTTCAGAACTTGTTCAGTCACAAAGTTTAAAAGATGTTTGAAATATTAAATTAAAAAAAAAAGCTTAACCACGCGACTGTTTATGCATTTCTTCTCATCAGTCAGATTTCGTCAAAATCCGGGAACCACGTAGACCTCTGTATGCGAGAATGCTGTTATTGTCACTCCTGATCTAATTTTAATCCCACTGTACAAAAGATTTTATTGTGCCTTTTTGATAAGTTCTAAAACTGAGGATTGCTAATGGCGGACAGGTTAAGGAACACAAATTTAGCATAGTTTACGTTTAACACTAGCGTTGGTTTAAATAAACCGTGGCTGTAGTTTTGACATTTTGGTAGGATAAAATGGGGAAGTGTCATTTAGAACCCATTACCGCACATTAGTGCTTTTGAAGTTTTGTGACAGGTAAAATCTCTCTTGAAAAAAGTCTCTCCATATTTAAGTTATTACAGTAAGTCAGTTTGAAGACAATCCATCAAAATGAGGTGAGGATTGACCGGACAACGTGTGACGCACTATGAACACCATGCATTTGTATTAAATATAATTTTGGGAGATAGATTTTAACGTAATATAACCATAAAATGCAAATAAAACACTACATAGATAACTTGTATTAAAATCAACAGGCACGTTTTATTGAGATCTAATTCCCATTTCGCGACGAAATGAGTGTGGGCGTTCTGACACTTAATAATGTCGACATCCCTGCCCACATGTCATTTATTCCTCAAATTTTTCCCATCATTTAATAGGATATAATTATCAGTATCTATGAATTGCACGAGTCCATTTTTATAACCTCTAATGCGAGACATTTTTTTTATTCAGGTTGACCAAGAGTGTTTTACTGAATCTGAAAACGGGACGACCTAATTTTATTTTTCACGATAAGAAATATACTTATGTGGTGAAGTTTCTACTAGTTTTATCAACAGGTCAAAACAGACAGCCCGGATGAGCCATTCTTCTCAGTGACATTACGTACAACAGATAAAAGCTTATACTTATTGAGATCAGGAAACTGATATTTTCCACGTGGTTCATCATTTTGTAACCTCTTACATATCGTGTTCCCAGTACAGAACCAACATGCCTCTTTTTAAAGTACAACTTCGTACATTAGGAGGGTGTACTGCTCTTTTTAGCATACGCAAACGAAAAGCCTATAGTCGGTAATCAGCATTTAATGGGAATAACGCAACAAGGTGCGACAATAGTAAAAGAAGTGATACTCAGCTGATATTGTTGAGTCAACGCGCAGAATTAAATGTGCGAATTGTTTAGTTTTTTCAGTAGAAATGAACAAAAAAAATATTAAGAAATGCTGATGATATTGATAACTCACACTTTAATTCTGCTTATTTCAATTGACCAGACATGAAAATGATTCATAACCGTTTGAAAACTGATTTAAAAGTATTTAAGTTGAATAAAATGGTTTAGTTTAAACTGACATGCTCCAATTAATAACAGAGATTTTTTTTTCATACCCTGTCTTTTGTCTGCTTTTTCTAACATACCGTATCAGCTGTAGGTACACCGAATTATTTTGTCATCTTCCGTGTGTGCCTTATACAAAATCAGTTCCATAAAGAAAATACGGATTTGTAATACTAACCACATGCATATACGGGACAATTCTGGTAAATTGTATCTTTTAGAACTGACTGGTCTGTGAATTCCCGGGGGAAAAATCCAAAACCAAATTCAGTCTAATGGGACACAAATATGGAACCTGTATTCCTGCATATCTTGCATAAACGGGGAAAAACCCCCCTGGGGGGGGGGGGGGGGAACCCCCCCCCCGGGTTAAAAAAAAAATATCAAAACTACAGTTCGTATATCCCCGTATATCAGATCAATAACATTCCCGTATAATGGAACACAAGTACGGATCCGTATATGCGTATACCATGCATATACGGGACTGTCGTAGCCCCGTATATCAAAAAGGAACAGTTTTTCGTATATGCCCCGTATATGAACAAAAGTACGGAACGTATAACTTAGTATATCATGCGAATACGGAAAAATCCGAAGCCCGTATATTAGATAATCCAAGTCCGTAAATCCCCCTTATATTAGATGCAATCACAGTCCGTATATGACAAAAATACGGGATCCGTATACTACGTATATCATGCGTATACGGAAAAATCCGAAGCCCGTATATTAGAAAATACAAGTCCGTATATGCCCCGTATATTAGATGCAATCACAGTCCGTATATGACAAAAATACGGGATCCGTATACTAAGTATATTCGGAATATACAGGCTCGTATACGTGTTCCGTATATTCTAAAATACGGATAGTATACGGGAAAAAAAGTCTCAAGACCCTTCGAATACATGAAAATGAAACTTATGTTAAAGCACGACACGAATAAACACCATTTCTAGGGATTTTTTTTTAAAGTTCGTATATTGCATATATACGGGAAATATACATTTATGTATATTCGGCGTATACGGGATCCCGTATATGCATGACAAATATCCGGACTTCCCGTATACTAGATGTTCCGAATACGGGATCGTATATTAGGTCCGTATATTTGTAATATACATCCCGTATACTCCCGTATTTTCGAAATATACGGGACCGTACACTCCCGTATATTGACCCTTTTTTCGCAGTGTAAAGCAATTTGATCTCCATCAGCATAATTATTACCATAAGCAAGTTTATTAACTTTAAAACTTACTTCAAAGTAACCATTAAACCAATCAAAATATGAACTTCTATCATTAATTGTAAAGTGATACCCACTATTTTGCTGTTTAACATTATTTCCCAAGATGGATATTAAAGCTGTATCTAATTGAATAGGAGTTAGTTCGTATCTTTCACAATACTGTTTTGTTCTAAACATGTATATTATATATTATTTTATTTTTTATAAATGAATCTGTTAATATGTTTACGCTGAGCTGAAGCTGCCGCAGGCGACAGGGGACCAAAGTTCACTCCCGATCCTGATAATATTTGATTTATTCTTATATTAATATCCTCCTCTTTATTATTCAATTTTTTTTTTTTTGTAATTCCTTAGCAATTAAATTACCAACAGCAGGTGTTACAGGCTTTTGGAAACTTTTGATTTTTTCGGTAATTTTATCAGCCGCTTAAGGTTTAGCAGTATATCACAAAACAACAGATTTTTTGAACGAATGAACAGCATCTTGACACACAGCTTATCTGTCCAATACATGTTTTACTGTTCTGTCCCACAGAGTTGGATACTTAAAATATTCTGAATGAGTTGTCCCCCTTTAAATAAGAATGTCATTTGTAAACAAATAAATGTAAACAATCGTCGAAAACGATGTTTTACTTAGTTATGTAAAGTTTAAACACTCGCACGATGTTGCAAATGCATCAAAAGGAAGACGTGTAACAGTTTTTAAAAAATGGTAAGTTTTTAAACTTGCTGAACTGTCCAGAAGTGTGGCCCCTTCATGCAGTCCCTTTCCGGAATTCAATACATATATCAGTAAATTGACAATAGTTTTGTAGAATAATATAAATGTTTTATACGCCGTTAAATTTTCAGGTAAAACAATGCTTTCTTTCTATGATTTGATGACGTTCGAACTTTTTTCTCCGAATATGGACTTATACCTTAATTTCCGACTTCCGCTCCAATTCTTTTTGTTGCACATTTGAAGTGCAGAATTTCCTGCAGTTTCAAGAGCTTTTTTCCAGCAGATGCAACACCACCTGAAAACAATTTTGTTAAAGTGTTAAAGATACCTGTACCAGAGATGGAATCTCCGGAAGCCAAAGGCCTACCATATATAATTTTAATTTTTTCTCCTGTCCAAGAATTAACATAAACAAATGTCCCTTTATTTTTATCATAAACTTTCTTGTACATTATATAAAACTAAATTTTATATTTCTTTTAAAATTAATGTAAAACTTGTTTCAACCCCATTACAATTATTATTCTACCAAACACGTCTTTGATATATATTCTTATTGAATTTATAATATTCTTATTAATTTCAGAATATCGACTCTGTTAGGTTCTTTCGTAAATGGATAAGCTCTTGTTAAATCTGCAGTACTTAAAGCATAGATAATATCACTAAAATTACCATCAACGAGTGAATAATCAGTAAGATCACAATGAATGTAAATTGTATCCACAGAGTTAGTTATATTTGGTGTTGTAGTTCCCCATTCAGTATTTCACAAAGTTTTTTTCTCAAATCCAAGCAATGTATGAAAATTTGACATTCTTAAATCCAACATAAAATTATCTTTATTTGAAATTAATATTTTAAAACTACTTAAATCAAATTCCAAACTTATTGGAGCAATGTCTGATTTATCAAATTCAAAATCACCATTACTTATTAAAGTTTCCCTTATATAATTATTGATGTCTGTATAACTGTAAGAACCATTTGTAAATATAATATCCTTCCATTATTTACCATTATTATAACGAATTCTTTTATTGTCATATTCATCACTGATATTATGCCAAGAGTAAGTCATAGTATTAATACTATCAAAACCAACAACATAAGTTTTATTTTTATCTAAAATTAAAGAACGGATGAATCTGACTGTAAAATCGCTTGGGGTATTTTTGTTATCATCTTTAACTGTTTCAGAACTTAAGACTATTTTTGTTCCATTTATATCCAAGAAAAATATTCTTTATATAAAAGTTCGTGTTGTTTTGGTAACAATTCATTCATTTTTAATAATTCGTCAATTATACCAATACCTTAACTAGATCAATCAAATCATCATCTACTTTAGTGTTAATTACTTCTTTTCCAGTTCTTCGATCCTTAGCAATCATTTCTTTTGACAATAAAGTTTATTTAAGTTAATAATTAAATTACCATATTGTCCATTTGGTGAAACTTTATATGGAGTCAGAACCTTTGGTAAAGTGTAACTTTCCGAAGACTTTGTCTTTGGTCCTTTAAGAAAACTTTGTTTTTTATTATGATATATTATTCCCTTTCCAAATACTTCTGAGTCATTAATCATTTTTGATAAGCGTTCACCGTATCTTTTAAGCTTTTCTCTATGTAATTCTATCTCCGAAACATACTCACCTATAGCCATAGGTTCTGCATTTGTAAATTCAATTATTTTATCTAGTTCCTGTTTGCTATATTTATTTATATCACGAGTAAAGCCCTTTAATTTCTTGGTAACCTCTTTTCTTGTTTTTATCCAGTCATCTTTATCTTTGCTTATTGCTAACTCTGATAATGAGGGTAATTCATAGACAATACACCTTTATCGATATTTATATCTAAATCTCCTTTCAATTCTTCAGGAAATTCTTTAACTTCTTCATACTCATCACCATCCGTATCCAAACCCATGTGACCTTCAGGATACTTATCACAATCCGGCGGTAACAGTTTTGGTGGCAATAACGGTTGCGGCTCTTGAAATAGCTGTGGTAAACCTTGATATGTTTGTATATCTTTTATTTCATCACCTAGTGACTCTAATTGTTGTTTTATTGCAGGTAATGCTTTTAACTGACTTGATAATTGTTCTTTTTGACTTTCTATTCCTTCAGTAATTGGTTTATAAATTTCATTATACATTTCTTGACTAGTAACTTATCTTATTTTTTCTCTTCTTATTTCTTCTCTTTCTGCTTTTACTTTTTGTTCAACTAGGTTGCTTATTTCTCTAATTTCTTTAAGTTTTGCTAGCATTTATATAATAATATAAGACAATGTAAGATAATGTAAGATAATGTAATATCATTATATAATGGAAATTCCAAATTATGATACAAAAAGTGATAATCTAATAATTTTAAGCAACATTATTCTTATATGCCAAATTCATGTTTTAGAATGTTAATATGTGGGTCTTCCGGATCAGGAAAAACAAATACACTAATGCATATGCTACGAAAACCTCTTATATATTATGATAAATTATACCTATATGCTAAAAACCTAGAACAATCTAAATATCAGGATTTGATTAATTTTTTAAATGAAATTGCCTAAAGAATTAAAATAGATCCGAATGAAATACTTGAATATTCAGCTGATCCCAACCAAATTGAACCATGTGACAGCCTTGAACCAGAAAAACAAAAAGTAGTAATATTTGATAATTTGGTATGTGAAGAAAAAAGTTCAAAATGAAATAACAAAATACTTTATTCAAGGACGTCACAAAAACTGTTCTGTTATTTATTTAAGTCAGTCTTGCTATAAAAACACCAAAATATATCCGTATTAACTGTTCACATTATATTTTGTTTGAAAGTCCAAGTAAAAGAGAAACTGATACGATTTGTATTGAACAAAATATAGATTACAACTCTTTTGCTAATGCAACAAAACAAAAATATGATTTCTTATATTTTGACAAACCAAGGCAGTTTCTAAGAAAACACTTTACTGGTATAATATAATATAATGGGAGTTATTAATGATGTAAAACAAATAAGTGAGCCTGACAGTATAAGTAAAGTTAAATTTGATATTGATTTAAGTGATTATGCTACTAAAAAACAATTCAAAAAGCTTTAAAAGGACATGGACTCATATCTTCATAAAAATTAGGTACTTGATAACACAATGAACAGAACATTAGATATGGGAGGTAATGAAATAATTAACCTAGGAAATCCAGATAAACCCAACGATGCAGTTTCAAGACGGTTTATGTATAAAAAAAGTTCAAAGTGTAATAAATGACTATAAACTTCAAGATATAAAAAGTATAAAATAGACCCTAGAAGCACAAGTAAAGAATATTGAAGATTTAACAAAAGACTTAAAAACAATTCATTATTAATAGTTCAATTACAAGGTAAACTCGAAGAAGAAATGAAAGCTATAGTTGATTCTGTTAAAGAACTTGAAGAGAAATCTGATTTGACAGATGACAACATAAAAAAGTATTTAGAACAAATTTTGAAAACTTATACAAACAAGTTCAAGAATTAAAAGATAGTATGATTAAACATGAAGAACTAAAAGACAAGATTATTGAAGCCGAGGAAAAGTTACAAAATATGTATCAGTTAGAAATCAGAACAGAAATAAATAAACTAAATACTGAAGCTGAAAAAAAAAATCAAGATTTACTCGATACATTTTCAAATAAATTTGTAGAATATAAATCTGAACTGGAAAAAGCAGCTTCACAAAGAGGTGATGTCCATGACACAGCATTAGATAACCTTAAAAAAGAGCTTAATTCTAAAATAGAAAATTTTAAGAAACAACATTGAATCTTGATTAGTAATTTGTCGACAAACGTCACAATTTAAAGTACGCAGACAAATCTGTTACAAAAAGATATCAACGAATTTAATGATAAAATTTAAAATAATAAAAATGTACTGGACTTTTTAGTTGAAAAATCAGTTAAACAAGGAGAATCAATTACTGCTAATACTGAAGCAATTTCTATTAATACTGAATCAATTACTACTAATGCTGAAAAAATTACAGAAGTAAAACATGTTTTCTTAAAGCAAGAAGCACAGTTAGCTAGAACAAAGAATGATAATTTATCTGCTTCTGAAGTTGCTACAACAAAACGACTTGATGATTTGGCTAAAGTAATTCTCAAACATGAAAATAAATACAAAAACAAATAGAAGAAGAATTGGAAGAATCAAAACTTAATGTTTTTGTTTTTTCATATTATAACTCAAAACATAGAGTGTTTACGGGTATATCGAAATATTTTGACCGTCATGGTAACTGGATCTATTCGAAATATAAAATTGTAAACAAATCTAAAATACCTTAATTCAAGGATAATTTTTTATATAATTTTGAATTAGTATCTAATAAGGTTGTAGATTATAAAAAAATTATAAAAACAAACCAAGAATATAAACCAGTTATACCAGATTTACAACCAATAGAAGGTATATTTTTAGTTGAAGAAGACGGAACTTATATAATAGAAATGAACATTTTGCTTTGGCTGGAGGGGCCAAAAAAGCATAAAATACACTTTGTTTTTAGATGGTGGTGTAGTGGTTCTGGCGATGAATTTCCCGATGGGAGCGGGACTATAATGTCTTTGGCCAAGGGTATAACAGATGAGACCGCGGATATAATGCCTAATATCAAGGATATATGGGCCAAGGCCTTTATGTCAGAGGAGAACAAGGTGGATTTATATATCTTTAAGAAAAAACTTAAAATCAATCTGACAAAAGGAACAATATTTGAAATTTTTCCTCACAATGATTCATCATCTGATTATGTAGGATTTCAAATACTTTCAGAAAGTTATATAAGATCATATCTGGTTAACTAAACCTTTTATTACTGTGTTTTTTTTTTTTAACTGGAATAATTAATATAATGGGAATATTCAATAATATAAAAGAAAAAATAAGTAAAATAGAAAAGGCAAATAATAAGAAAACCTCCGTTGTTTCTAACATCTGCAACAGAAGATACTGATAGCAGATTATTTCAATGGGAAGTTGTAAATGCTAGTCCTGGTTTGATTCAAAATGGTAATAATGTAACAATCTAACAAAATTGCATTTTAATTATTCTTATTGATGCAATTAAAAAAGATAAAGGAGAAGCTAAATTACAACTAAATAATAAAGAAAATAAATTTCTTCAAAGTTACAATGTAAAAAATAACAGAAAAAAATGAATTAATCACAATTAATTATGCTAATGAATTTAAAATGAATGATGGTATTTATATTAATTCTTTAAACGTTATGAACATTCAATTAACAATTTATGGTTCTGTGTAACCATAGGCTAATGTTTCAATACTATTATCCAAAATATGTCTTTTATCGCCATAACATGACAAAGACGTTTTATTTATAACATAACTGGAAAGATTATGTTTGTCGGAACGAATGACTTTAAAGGTGGGATTACTTTGGCTTGAATTAAGCAAAGTATCTTTGTAATTTTTATGAACTATTTTTTTTTTATTTACAACATGCTTTTTTATTCCTTTTAATTTTTTAACATAAACTTCATTTTCTAATAAATATGAATACATTTTGCTTCTTAATCGCACACATTCAACAATGGGAATGCCGGCAGCTTCATCTTTGAATTTTCTAATTACTTTTTTGTTGCAATCAAAATAAAACTCTGATTTTTGGTTATAATCACTATTATCAAATAAATCTTTGTCTTTATAAAAATCCTTATATGCATCTTTGGTTTCAGTTTCATAACATAATGAATCAGTGTCAGTGAATAAAAAGCTTCGCTGAGTTTATATACTTTTCTTTAATGTAATTATAATGAAAATCATACATCATAAATATTTTGATAAATCTAGAATGCACATTCCAACATAACAAGGTCTGTTTAATAACAAACTTTCTTTTATTCTATGAATACCAAACAAATTCTTATTAAACATTGTTGAACTAACAAATGAAGGTTTTGCTATAAATTTTAATAAAATATTTTCATTATGTGTCAGTTTAATATTAACCCTCTTGCGTAAATTCTCCATCGTCTTACCGAATACAGAGTTGTTCATTAACTTAACTTTTTCAAATGAATTTTTTTGCTTTAGATCTTTTTTGAGTATTAAAATCAATATATCTTTTTAACCAAGGACTTTCGTCAAAAGTTAATATGAATTTTTGTTACTTTTAATCTTAATAGTGCATATAGTTCAAGGTTTTAATAATGAACTACATAATTCTTTTTCTTCATTAAAGTTTGAACTAATTTGATTACATTACTTTTTTCCTATTTCAAATTGTTTTTTAATATTTTTACTATTGTTTTTATTTTAAATTTATTCCAAACATGTTTAGCATGTTCATATTCGTTGTCAAATATGTGTGTTTTATTTAAAATTGAAAAAAACTCTATTTTAGGAGGTAATTCTTTTTCTTTATTTTTTTTAAATGAATCCATGTAATCGTATGGATAAATACCTTTTGTTTTTAATAATTCATTGTTGCTGTCAAATTCTTGAGGTCAATATTTAAATTATGGAATATTTTTTACTAAGTTATTCAATGACTGAGAAATAAATTGAAATGAATCAATAAAAACCAAGTCGGATATCATAAATGTCATATATCTTTCCATATTGTTAGGAATAACATTAATTTCTTTTTTAAATTTTCCTATTTGCTGCATAATAAAATGACCGTCATAATAACGTGGATTAATTATGAAAAATGACAGGAATTTTGTGTGTTAGTCTAAAATTAATATTACATTCTGAGTGAGCACTTCCTCTAAATTTTCCTGTTATATGACACTGGTCTCGGACAGGATTTTCATTTTTTAATATTCTTTTTCACAGATATGACAAAACCTTTGTTTTCTAAATTCAATTTCGTCTTTTTTTAGACATTCTTAATTCTTTTTTAAAATGTTCTTTAAATATTTCCTTACAATATTCCTCTTCCTCAAGCCTTGTTTCAATAAATTTATAAAGTGCATTAGGACCTCTATAAATCTGGGTTGGTTTAGTATAACTGTTATCATAACAACAAACAACTTTATAACTATAATCACAATTTAATGTTTTTGATATGGTTCAGTAAATGAAGATTCAGGTGATGGTAAAGCAGTTGATATTTTTTCAGTTATTGATTCAAAATCAGCATAAATTACAAGAGGTACTGCTAAACCTTTATGATAATTTTTAAATTGTACTTTACTTTCCTCTTTTGGCATTTTTACAGCTTGAAAACCATTAATAGCTAAACAATTTGGAATATGTTCATTTAATAACATGATTTGCAAAAATGTTTTTTTATGTTGATCTTTGGTTTTGTTACACATTAATCCATTAAAGTCTTTAATCCAAACATAATGTGTTATTTCGTTATTATTAATTAGCAACATGTCACAGTGTTCTTCATATTGATATTTTGATATGTACAATGGATAAATACCTGCAGGTTCTTCATAACCAAATATTAAATGAAATTTCATTTAAAACTTCTATTTTAGGTAATTGATTTATTGTAACAGGAAATGTTATTCCTTTATAATTAAGTTTTTCTATATGTTTTTTTTTTAAAATTTGAAACTCTTTCAGAATATTTTGTTACAGGAAATTTGTAAGCTAAATGACACCATCTAAAACATTCATTATCATTATTCTTTATATGTATTAATCCTTTCATTGGATGTTGTAATGGTTTTGGTAATTCTAAATAACTAGAAGCAGCTAACGGATTATATTTATATCTATTTATATAATGAGCATCAACTGACTCTATTCTCCAGTCACTTCATTCTGAAATCCAATTACCGATCCTATTTATTATTTCATCAAAAGCTTGGCGTAAAGTGTTTTTTATTTCATTTATATTAATAATAATTAAAGCCTTTGATTGAAAATAAGCTGATTTATATATTGTTTCTGTATTACTAATTTTCGCAAAAGTTATTTTTAAAACAACATTTATTTTTATACCTTTTAAAGCTTTAAGTTCAGATTTAAGTATTTCATAAGAGTCGTTTATCGTTAAATATAATTGATTCTTTGGGTCTTGTCTATATGTAATTTTAATTTCAAATTTCTTATCATATTGTTTTGTGGATCTCTCAATTTCCATCTATATATTATATTTAGAAAAAAAGTCACTAAGGAAAAAAAAAGAAGTTAAAAATATTTAAATTGATATCTTTTTCCTCTGGTTTTTGATATTCCACTTTTAACTTGTTTTTTTTTTCTTTGCCGTACATTTTCATTAACCCAGAATTAATATCGAGGTATTTAGATGCCGCATAAGTGCTTGTATATGTTTTTTCTTCATTAGTATCGCAATCGGTTGCACTAACTTTTTAGGATTGTTTTGAATATTATTTGGTCTTGGACAATCACATAATATTTCATTAGTTTCCTCTTCTAACATTAAACAACCACAATCCATTCAAATAAATTACCTTTAAGGAGATAAGGATCTATAACATTTTGTAATTTATCAATCACATGTTTTTTATATTCATCGCTAACTATTTGATCAAGTTTTGCTTTAATAACGTTTCTTCTTTTTAATACATTTTTATATGAATTTTGTCTGGATTTGTTATTT
This sequence comes from Mercenaria mercenaria, assembly GCF_021730395.1. Lineage (NCBI taxonomy): Eukaryota > Metazoa > Mollusca > Bivalvia > Venerida > Veneridae > Mercenaria > Mercenaria mercenaria. Next base: position 24,523 of record NW_026459906.1, read on the forward strand.
CTCCTAAAGAGCTAGATAACTTTGGTGTAATCATTCTATCTACCTTTCTATTAACCATCTGTATAATATACTTATAGAAAAAAAATCTTTAAAAAATGCACGTAAAGAAAATATATTGATTTGAGAAATTGGTTTTTATTATCTATATCTTTTGAATAGGCTTTTGAGGTTATTTTATCTAAATTGTTAATATTTTTCTGTTGTTTTTAGCCATTCGACCTAACCATTCTTTGTGTAATTTATGTAGTTTTTTTTCTAAATAATCTAAACCAACTCTGTTTTCTTCAGTTCTGTTTCTTTTTTGAAGCCTTTTAAGACATATTTCTGGGTCGGTTTTAACATTAACAAATCCATCAATTGGGTGTTTTTCCGTATTTTTTAATAATATGATCAGTTAACAAAAAACAATTATATAACGCTCACTCGGGGTCATTTATAACACCGTTGTCGTGATATTGTTTTGTAAAAACGTTACTGTTGGTTAAATAACGTCGTTCGAGGACAGAAACACCATCAAACTGTTTAGCAGCAGATAACATTTTTATATGACTGTTTAAAGTTGTTAGTTGAAAAGGAAATAAATATTTGGAAGGTACTTGAGCAGCATGTTCAAAAAGGTTATATGAATTTCCACTCGGGTCTATAACATTTTGCCATTCATGAATTGGTTCTGGAATTATATTAAAATTAGGATTATATTCTTTAATAATATCTAAAAACGTACTTTTTCCTGATGCAATATTACCTTCGACTGATATAATTTTTCTCATTTATATAAAATACTTATAGAAAACAATCTTTAATATAACTCTTCTTCTTTTTTATTTTTATATCCGTTAAGTTTAAATTCCTTCATATACATTTCAAGAGGCATCGAATTTTTTTTTTCTTTCTGCATTTCTAACAGTATTGTAAAAATATCCTGAATAACTTTATTTGGATCTTCTTTATTTACTTTTCCAATTCGTGCTATTGTTATAAGTTGTTTTATTTTGTGATGGTGTAATTTTAAAATAGCTTTTTTGTCGTCAACTTTTAATCTATTAATAGATAGAGTAATTACTGATGGAACAGCGGCAGCAACTGCTACAAATATAGGAATAGCTGGAACAAGTGCTAATGCAGCTGAGCAACCAAAGATACCTACTGTAATTTGTAACCCTCTATTTACTCTTCCACAAAACATATAACTTTTTCTATATGCGGCAGCAAGTTTAGTCAAGTGAATAATTAATTGATCTATTGTTTCTATTCCATTACTAGAAATTAGACTTTTATTACTCATTTCTATAATTTATTTTTAGATTAATTTTTTTCCAGTTCACTAAATGGAACCCAGCTATTAAATTTTTCACTATAACCTTTCCATTTTACTAAAGCTTGTTTTTTTCTTAAAGTCCCGTCTAATATCTTTTTCTATTCTGAAAACCTCTTGTTTAGTAGGTTAAAGTTCTTGCTCATAAAATGAACCCTGAATTATTTCATCATTCTAATCTTTTATAGTGTATGTTCTGGGATTTGTATTATTAATTCCATGAATTTTAAATATTTCTTCAGTCCAGTTTTGTGTATATCCATTTTCAAAATGTCTTTTAAGCTTGCTTAAGCGAACTCGATCAGCAATTTTAAATTTTGGTTTACTCTTTGGTATCTTTAAATTACCATATAAATTAAAGTAAACAGTACCTTTATTTAAGTTTTTAATGGCTTCAGTCGACGTCATTTTCATACTAGAATGTTTTGTTTTGTTATATTTATCAACCATAATCTGTAAACTATCTAAATAAGTGTATGTATTATTTGCTGTAAAATATTTCCACATTATTCTTTTTTAACTTCTATTAAATCGTTCAGTAACTACAGCTTTTCCTTCATTAAATGTATGATACATGTTAATCTTATTTTTATTCAAAAATGATTCAAACTTTTTATTATAAAATTCTTTTCCTTCATCTACCCATAAATTTGTAGGTGTTCTACCTTTTATAACTATTTTTTCAAATGCTTCAGTAACAGATGCTCCAGTTTTATTCTTTAATGGAATAACCCAAGCATATTTGCTGAATATATCAATAACGGTTACTAAATATTTACACCTTTATTATATTTTGAAAAAGTTTGCATATCAACTAAATCAGCAGACCAAATATCATCAATGTCACGGACAATCACTCTTCGTTTCGTAAATTTTCGTTTAATTGGTTTATGTAATTATACTGCTAATTCATCACTCCATGCTATTTCGGAGGTATTTTTGAGTGAGCTTGTATTTACCCCCTTTTCCCATTTTTTGACTTTCGTTGTTGTCCGAGACCAAGTTTGTATTTCGTTTTAATTGCAGGTTTTACAACTAAATGTTTTGCAATCTTTCTCCAAATATTTTTGATTTAGTATTATTTAAATTGGAAAGCATTTGCTTATCACATGTACCTTTTTTAACACCGCTGTCGTAGCAAAAATCATGGTTCATACATACTGCATCTAGTTCATTAACAGGAGGTCCATTATCTAAAGGATTTCCTGGTCCACAATAGTTATATCCTGGGAGTGTTAAGCCTTTCCTAGGTAATAAAGGTAACAGTGCTTTATGAATATCTAAATTACCCCCTGTACTTGTAACAAACTTTGATTTCATTCTTCCACAAGATGAACAGGTAGCCATTATCATTTTTATCCCGTTTTTTCCTGTAACATAATGAGGATTTATATTATCAGTAAATCTTCTTTTAAACAATATATTTTATTCTGTAAACTCATCTATATCATAAGTATTTAAAACTGTTTACTGGGTTTTAAATTGTCCGGCATTGGTCATTTTTAACCAGCGACAAGGGGTCAAATGAGGTCAGATTGGCTCAAAAGCGGTATTTCTTATACTACTTACGTATGTGTCATGTAAGGTTCCCCACTTTGGTTGCCATTCCATAACTAAGATTAGTACACCTCTGAATATTTATTTAATGTTTGTAATCTTACTTCCGTATAGCTTAAATTATTATGTTAATTTATTAATTTATTATCATCTGCTCTGATAAATAATTCCAAAATATTTATTATGGTGAATAATTTTCTATTACATACATCATATACTGTTAAAAATCATGTAAAAGCAAAAATGAACATACTGGGCTTGGATTTTCATGAAAACATGTTGATTTTGATAATTATACTTTCAATTTTGAGGTCTGAATATTTTTTCATTTTTTGATTTAGTTTGTAGTTTTGAAAATCCATTTCTTTAAAATCGTAATCTATGCAAATCTTACATGTCAAGAAAGTTTTAGGTGTTGGCCTAGACTAGCCACTAGACTGATATATTTCTACATTTTTCCTTTTTTGATGAACTTAAGACTATTTTAGATATTTTCACAGAGGAATGATGTTGAAATTATCAGGGTATTGGATATAGGATATAGACTGGCTACGTTCACTACATTTAATCATAAAAATGTAAAAAGGTATATCATAGTCTAGGAGCTAGTCTAGTGTTTACCTCATAGCACTTGTGTCCAGTCTCTTTAAGAAGTTGTCAATGGTATTTATCTGAAGATCTTTTTTTAATGGATATAGAGATTTGTTTTATCACCAAAGACTTCCAGGTTTTAGATCTGATTGTATTGTTAGTTATTTGATGATTATCAAATGTGATGCATCCTTTGTTAAACCAAATACGTAGAAGGTATATAAACCCGATTTTCAAAAATAAAGATATAGATACTTTGTGTTAAATAGGTAACATTGACAATGTGAACAAATTAAGAAATCTCTGTGTGAACTTTGTGTTTTAAACTAAGTAACTTTGTAAAATTAAAGAAACATTATTGTTTGAAATTTAAGTTTGAAGATATCACATATAGAACTTTAGAAAACAGACAGGAGACTTGTGTTTGTTTTAATAAAAAGAACATAACTCCCACATTTTTAACAGAAAAATCTTTGTTCATAAATAATATATCACTAATGTTTTCTTCCATCACATTTTTATAACCCTGCCCCCTTAAAAGTAGTTATATCAATGGCGTTTCTGAGTCAATTTATTAAAAAAAAATATTTTTTAGATAAAAATAAAAAAAAATATTTTCCAAAAAATTGTAAACAATAACATCCAACCCGATTAGCCCGATCCGCAATTAACAGAAATAATTTATTATTACCTGCTCATTCTGTCCTTGACTATTAGGTTTTATTGTTTTATACAAAAAATCATACAGTGATACCTCGTTTTGTAACATTTTTATGAAAAATAAACAATAATATCCGCACAACACACTCGTTTTGCTCTGATATTGAATATTGTTGTACTTTACATTTGGTATATACTTGATTACTTGTTTAGGTGGTGCCAAACCATATGGATCAAAATAAAAAGTATTAAACTAACAAACCCAATGTGTTCCAGGTCCCATAGAGTTATCCGCATTCATTCTTTAACTTTGCTTTTGGTAATATATTTCTACTAAATACACCTCTGAAGTTTTTAATATCGAGTTTTTTAACCCATTGTTCAATTTCAAAGTTAGAAATAGGTTTGTTTATATATTTTTTTTTACAATAGGAATACGTCTGTAAGGTCTTCTCTGTGAATCTATCTGTATACCCTGTCGTTGTCCCTTACCACTTAACAAGGATGTAATGAAAGGTATTCCGAGACTAGCCGCAAGCATACCCAAAAAACCTCCATCTTGTTTTTCAAGTTCATTTCCGATAGTATTTATTTCAACTGTTTCTTCGTACAATACAATTGCATAAACACGGATATTAGCTGTCGGTCGAACATTTAATTTAGCTGTTAATGTAATATGTTTAGGATCTTCTGTTATTCCTTCCTTTTTAAATTAAAATGAACAAATCCAAACAAACGTGGAAAATTGAATATATTAAAGAGACTTCCAGTAGTTTTATCATTTTGTTTATAATAATAATTAAGAACATCATCATAAATTCTTGATATACTTGTATATTCCGTTTCGGGATAAAAACACCATTACAACTTCAAGACGGCAAGACAATCATTATATGCTGCATTAGCGTTAAATGTATCTAATAAATGTGGATTATGTTCTTGTGAATTACTTTTATCAGATCGTTGTAATAAACAAACAAACACATGTTCGGGGCTTTTTACACCGGCTGTTATTCTAAAAGTTTTATTATTTTGTTGTGCATCAGTTGATTGTGTTATTATTTCATGAAGATATTTCCAACTTGTTGCTTTCATATATCTTTCAGAAATAAAATTAATTCTCAAATCCAAGCAATGTATGAAAATTTGACATTCTTAAATCCAATATAAAATTATCATGAATTGAAGTCAAAACCTTAAAACTACTTAAATCAAATTCCAAACGTATTGGAGCAATGTCTGATTTATCATATTCAAAATCACCATTACTTATTAATGTTTCCCTTATATAATTATTGATGTCTGTATAACTGTAAGAACCATTTGTAAATATAATACCTTTCCATTCTTTACCATAATTATAACGAATTCTTTTATTGTCAAATTCATCACTAATATTATGCGAAGAGTAAGTCATAGTGTTAATACTATCCAAACCAACAACATAAGTTTTATTTTTATCTAATATTAAAGAACGACTGAATCTGACTGTAAACTCGCTTGGAGTCGTTTTAGTGTTGTTTTTAACTGTCTCAGAACTTAATACTATTTTTTGTTCCATTTATATATAATTTATTAAAAATATTTTAATTAAAGTGTGAATTCAAGAAAAAAAATTTTTTATATAACATTTCGTGTTGTTCTGGTAACAATTTATTCATCTTTAATAGCTCATCAATTATGCTAATACCTTCATTTTTTAGTTCTTCATTATTATATCCAGAATTTATTGAACCACAAATTAACTCTAAGTTACTAACCAGTTCTTCTGGATTGCATGGACAAACGTCATAACCTTGTCCTCTAATTACTTTTTTAAATTTCATAGATCTTTTATTGATAGATAATCCTGATTTTTCTGTTAATCCTTTGAATATTTTCCTAGAAAGTATTGAATGTTTTTTATTATTGTTATATCTTTTATTAATCAAATCAATTAAATCATCATCTACTTTAGTGTTAATTACTTCTTTTCCAGTTCTTCGATCCTTAGCAATTAATTTGTTTTGACTATAAAAGTTATTAAGATCAATAATTAAATTACCATATTGCCCATTTAGTGAAACATTACATGGATTGTGATATCTTATTCCCTTTCCAAATACTTCTGAGTCATTAATCATTTTTGATAAGCGTTTATTGTATTTTCTAAGATTTTCTCTGTCTAATTCTAACTCCGAAACATACTCGCTTGCAGTCATAGGTTCTGCATCTGTAAATTCAATTATTTTGTCTGGTTCTTGTTTGCTATATTTATTTATATTACGAGTAAAGTTTTTTAAATTCTTGGTAACCTCTTTTCTTGTTTTTATCCAATTGTCTTTATCTTTGCTTATTGCTAACTCTGATATTGTAGGCAATGCATATTCTAATAATATATCTTTATCGATATTTATATCTATATCTCCCTTCAATTCTTTTGTTAATTTTACTGATTCGTCTGATTCTCTAATTCATCAGTTTCATCATCCTCATCTTCTTCATATAATTTCATTATTTCTTTTTTTGTCAATCTTCTGGCCAGTGATAACGGCGTTTCAGTTATTCTCATCTTTTTTTCTATTACTTCTAATTTCTTTAATTCATCTTCAGGAACCCATTCGGCATATTCATCTCCCCAATCGAATGGAAGATAGGTAGTTGTTTCTTTAGATTCTTTTAGTTAATTTAGTAACACCTTGTGTCAGATCCTCTGATATATTTTTTGGAAGTAACGCTAATTGTTCTTTAATTCCAGGTAATTCTCTTGACAATTCTTCTTTTTGACTTCCTATTCCTTCTGTATTTGGTTTATAAATTTCAGTATATATTTCTCGAACGGTAGCTTTACTTATTTTTTCTCTTCTAATTTCTTCTCTTTTAGCTCTTACTTTTTTTTTTTTAGGTTGTTTTTTTCTCTCATTTCTTAAAGTTACGCCAGCATTTATATAATAATGTAACATATGTAAGATAATGTAATATTATTATATACAAATGGAAATTCCAAATCATGATACAAAAAACGATAAATCTAATACCTTTAAGCAACTTTATCCTTTTATGCCAGATTCATGTTTTAGAATGTTAATATGTGGATCTTCCGGATCAGGAAAAACAAATACATTAATGCATATGCTTCGAAAACCTCTTATATATTATGATAAATTATACCTTTATGCTAAAAACCTAGAACAGTCTAAATATCAAGATTTAATTAACCACTTAAGTAAAATTGCAGATGAAATTAAACTAGATTCAAACAAAATACTTGTATATTCTAATAATGAAATTGAACCCTGTAATGATGATTTTATATGTGAAGAAAAAAAGGTTCAGAATGAAATAACAAAATATTTTATTCAAGGACGTCATAAAAACTGTTCTGTTATTTATTTAAGCCAGTCTTACTATAAAACACCAAAAAATATTCGGATTAACTGTTCGCATTATATTTTGTTTGAAAGTCCAAGTAAAAGAGAAAATGATATGATTTGTAATGAACAAAATATCGATCACAAGTCTTTTGCTAATGCAACAAAACAAAAATATGATTTCTTATATGTTGATAAACCAAGGAAGTTTCTAAGAAAAAACTTTACTGGTATTATATAATGGGAGTTTTTAATGATGTAAAACAAATAAGTGAACCCGACAGTATAAGCAAAGTTAAGTTTGATATAGATTTAAGTGATTATGCCACAAGAAAACAATTCAATAAGCTTAAAAAGGAAACCAAATCGTATCAATGAACAGAGCATTTGATATGGGAGGTAATGGAATAATCAACCTAGGAAATCCAGATAAACCCAACGATGCAGTTTCAAGACGGTTTGTGTTTAAAAAATTCAAAGTGTAATAGAAGACTATAACCTTGAAAATCTCAAATCTATAAAACAGACACTAGAAGAAGAAGTAAAGAATATTTAAGAATTAACAAAAGATTTTAAAAACAATTCATTATTAATAGTTCAATTACAAGGTAAACTTGAAGAAGAAATGAAAGCTATGGTTGATTCCATTAAAGAACTTGAAGAAAAATCTGATTTAACAGATGACAACATAAAAAAGTATTCAGAACCAATTTTGAAAACTTATTCACTCAAGTTCAAGAATTAAAAGATAATATGATTAAACACGAAGAACTAAAAGACAGGATTATTGAAGCTGAAAAAAAGTTACAAAATATGTATCAGTTAGAAATCAGAACAGAAATATATAAACTAAATACTGAAATGGTTAAAAACAATCAAAATTTACTCGATACATTTTCAAATAAACTTGCAGAATATAAATCTGAACTTGAAAAGGCAGCTTCGCAAAGAGGTGATGATCATGATACAGCATTAAATAACCTTGAAAAACAACTTAATTCTAACATTTAAGAAACAACTTCGGGGTTTAATTAGTATTGTTGACACACGCCACAATTTAAGGTACGCGGAATTAAGTACACTTACATAAATATTACAAAAAGATACTGCGCAGCTTAATGCTAAAGTTGAAGAAAATAAAAATAAACTGGACTTTGTAGTTAAAAAATCAGTTGAGCAAGGAGAATTAATTACTGCTAATGCTGAAGCAATTTCAACTAATACCGGAAAAAATTACAGAAGTAAAAAATATTTTCTTAAAATAAGAAACACGATTAGCTAGAACAAAGAATACTGTTGACAATCTATCTGCTTCTGAAGTTGCTACAAGAAAACGAGTTGATGATTTGGCTGAAGTAATTCTTAAACTTAAAACGAAAAACAAGAAAATAGAAGAAGAACTAGAAAAAGTAAGACGTGAAGTGTTTCTCTTTGAATACTATAATAGCAGACAACTACATATAAGTATTAAAAGTGGATTTTATGAGATTGAAGATAAACAATTACAGTGTAACTTCCGGAAACCGGACCTTCTGAAATCCGGGAACCTTTGAATACCGCACGAAACTCTAGGTCCCGTTTTTTTCTGTTCTTATTTCTATATAATTTTAACTTCTGAAAACCGGAACTTCTGAATTCTGAAAACCGGACGATTTTTGAAGGACTGTTTTTATTTTAACACTAAAATTGACTTCTGAAAACTGAACAGCAAAATATTTGCCAGAAAAATTTGCCTCCTGTTAATCTAAAAACGCCGGTTGCAAGTTGTCAAAATGTTCTTTTGTTTATCTATTAGCGGCGCGCGTTTATTTTGACATGTTTTATAATCACAATGATCATTAGATGCAAAAGTAAAGAAGTAATCGGTGGTTATTTTCATTTGTATTCAATTTATGAAAACATGATGAATAAAATATCTAAGTGTTAAAATCTTTCTTAATGTTTGAATGATGCAGTGTTTTAATTGATTTAGTTACATCGATTAATCTATGCATTATCATCGTTAATTAAATATTGACAAACTCGGGACTCCAAGGGTGGTGAAATGTAAGTGGAAAATGTTTGCGTAAATGCTATCATTAAAGATTTGTTTTTATATTTGTTAATTATGTATTTATTATCCTTAATGTTTTTATTTTTAATTAATCAATTAATTAATTATTTTATATAACCTTGTAAAATTATAGAGGAAAATAATCTTCATCCTACATGTAAAGAAACATAACTCTTGTGCACACGTCCACTTTGCCTCCAAATTTTGAAACTTCTGAATTCCGGAAACTTCCAAATACCGAACTTTAAGGCTGGTCCGGAGGTCGTTCGGTTTTCGGAAGTTACACTGTACAACAAAAAGTACAAAGGAAAGATATATTTGCCATGTTTGGATTATGAGCTAATAAGATTACAGATTATAAAAAAAAAATATTAAAACAAATCATATTTTTCATTTTATTCCTCCTGGAAGAAATATAGGTTCGGATGTGGATGTATTTCAAGCCCAACAGGGTGGAAATGATATAATCGATATAAACATTATCATTGACAACATTAACAACGCTTTTCCAGATCCAGATTTTACTTTATTTCTTTTAAGTTGGGGGATCGGAAATGAAAATAATAAAGGACTAATAAAAATTACATATGAACCTAAAAATGCAGAAAGGGTTTTCAAGGAAAAAAATGATATTAATTTAAACCAAGAAATGATGTTTCAAATTGGTCCTGTTATAACAGGAGGGGATTTTACTATAGAACCAGAAAGTTATGTCAGATTCTATTTAGTCAATTAATTAATTACTGTGTTTTTTATATAATGGGAATATTCAATAATATAAATGAAAGAAGTAAGTAAAACAGAAAGGCAAATAAAAAGAAAACCTCCTTTGTTCTTAACCCAAGATACCGATAGTGGATTATTTCAATGAAAAGTTGTAAATGCTAGTCCTGGTATAGTTCAAAATGGTAATAATGTAACAATTAAACAAAATTGCATCTTAATTATTCTTATTGATGCAATTAAATTAGATAAAGAAGAAGCGAAATTGGAATTCATAAGCAAAGAAAATAAAATTCTTCAAAGTAACAATGTAAACAATAACAGAAAAAAATGAATCTATTTCTATTTCTATTAATTATGCTAATCAATTTCAAACAAATGATGTAATTTATATTAATTCTTTAAACGTTAAGAATATTCAGTTAACAATCTATGGTTCTAGCTAACAATTTATGGTTCTGTATAACCATAAGCTAATGCATCAATACCATTATCAAGAATATATCTTTTATCGTCATAACATGATAAAGATGTTTTATTAATATCATAACTAGAAATATTGTGCTTATCAGAACGAATAGCTTTAAAGGTATGGTTAGTTTGGGCTGAATTAAACAAAGTATCTTTATAATTTTTATGAACTATTGTTTTCTTTACAACATGATTTTTATTCCTTTACATTTTATATTATTCATTTCGTTTTTTAATAGATATGAATACATTTTGCTTCTTAATCCAACTTATTCAACGATTGAGATACCGGCAGCTTCATCTTTGAATTTTCAATTACTTTTTTATTATTGTCGAAATAAAATTTTGAATTAATATCATAATCACTAATATCCAAAAAATATCTTTGTCCTGATAAAAGTCCTTATATGCGTCTTTGGTTTTAATTTCATAACATAATGAATCAGTGTCTGTGAATAAAAGCTTTGCCGAACTTCCGTACTTTTCCTTAATACAATTATAATGAAAATCATACATTAAATATTTTGATAAATCTAAAATACACATTCCGACATAACAAGGTATGTTTAATAATAAACTTTCTTTTATTTTATGAATTCCAAATAAATTTGTATTAAACATTGTTGAACTTACAAACGAAGGTTTGGCAATATATTTTAATAAAAGGTTTTCATCATGTGTCAGCTTAATATTAACCCTCTTACGTAAATTTTATAATGTCTTACTGAATACAGAGTTGTTCATTAACTTAAACAAGTCTTTTTCAAAGGAATTCTTTGCTTTAGATCTTTTTTGAGTATTAAAATCAATATACATTTTTAACCAAGGGCTTTCGTCAAAAGTTAATATTCTATGTATTTTTGTTACTTTTAATCCTAATTGTGCATATAGTTCAATATTTTTAAAATGAAGTACGGAATTCTTTTTCTTCAATAAAGTTGGAACCAACTTCTTTACATTACATTTTCCTATTTCAAATTCTGTTTTAATATTTTTACTATAATTTGAAAGCCATTCTTCTGGTATATTAATTTTTTTCAGGAGCACAAAGGATAATCGTTATGTACAGCATGTAATTCTGTTGGATATTCAAGATCACACTCAACTATAAAATTGGTTTTACCTTTTGCTATTAATTTCTTATATTGTTTTTCAGTAATAAATTTAAAGTTTCCAGAGGGTAAAGGTCGCGACATGGCCCATCCGTATAAATTATTTGCATCTAAATACATAATGTATTTGCTTTCTAATTTAGGATCATAATCATTCTTGTACTTGTTATTAGCTTTGCTATATCTGTTTGAAATTTAACTTATTCCTCCTCTTAAGCCTTTTTCAATAAAGAGATAATATCAATATCAGTTATTAAATCCAGGTTAACTCCGGTCATTTTTAACATTGCATCCCAAGCTAAGCCAGGACTACTAAAATAATGACAAGGGTCTAGTTTATAATATTCCAAAGATAGTTTTCTAAAATTTCCGAATGTATCAGCTAAAAGTAAGACGTCAGTTTTTAAATAAAGATCGTGGTATTCTCCCATTGTTTTAATTTTAAATTTATTCCAGACTTCTTTGGTATGTTTATATTCTTCATTATATGTGTGTTTAATTTAAAATTGAATAAAACTCTTCTTTAGGAGGTAATTCTGTTTCTTTGACTTTTTTAAATGATTCCATGTAATCATATGGATAAATACCTTTTGTTTTTAATAATTCAAGTGCAACCGAAGGTTCCAGCTTCGCAAGTTTATTTTTATCAAATTCTTGAGATAAATATTGAAATTCTGGAATATGTTTTACTAAGTTATCTAACGGGTGAGACATAAATTGAAAACTATCTATAAAAACTAAATCATCGATCATAAATGCCATGTATCTTTCCATATTGTAAGGAATTACATTAATTTCTTTTTTTTAATGTTCCTATTTGTTTCATAATAAAGTAGGAATCATAACCTCTTAAATTATGAAAAATAACAGAAATTTTGTGTGTTAGTCTAAAATTAATATTACAGTCTTGGTGAGAGGAACCTCTAAATTTCCCTGTTATATGACAATGGTCACGTACCGGAATGTCAGTTTTCTTATATTCTTTTCAACAAATGTGGCAAGATTTTTGTTTTTTAAATTCACTTTCATCTTTTTAAGACATACTTAATTCTTTGTTAAAATGTTTTTTAAATATTTCCTTACAATATTTCTCTTCCTCAAGTACTTTTTCTATAAACTTATAAACTGCATTGGGTCCTCTGTAAACCTGTGTTGGTTTAGTATATTTGTCGTCATAGCAACAAACAACTTTATAACCATAGCCGCAGTCAATATGATTTTGAAACGGTTCTGTAAATGCTGTATATTTTGATACTTTTTTCAAGAAAATAGGATGAATAGTCATTAAAAACTTTACAGTTATTTATATCACTTCAAAGAATTTTAGCATGGGTCGCAACTTTTGACGTTACGTCTATGCTCTTGTCAAAGATTAAATTTAAAGTTATGCGTAAGCGACCGAAACAATGCAGTAGAATCATGAGAAGTCCGTGAATGACATTTACGGTGAACGCGTGATTGACTCTGTAAATAGTATTAATTGTTTCAAAAGAGTACGTTTTTAAGTGGAAAAATCCGACCAGTTTTACATATTTTGAAAATTGATCTAGACATGGCTTTACTGTAAAGTTTTAACATTCAATTCTGAACAAATGAAAATAAATGAAAATAAATCAATTGACTAAATAAAATCTTACATAAATTCCTAGTTCTATAACACATGTATTTTGTGCTACTATACCCGGCACAATCCTAAACATCATTCCTTTCTTTAGTTAAATTTCATTTTTTTTTTCTTGTAAGCACTTGATGTATCTTTAACCTCAGGTGATATATTCTCCTGCCCGCTTTTTTGACTTAAATCATCAGGATCACTCCACCAACTAAAATAAAAATAATCATTTTTTTCACGAAAGAAGCTAATGATAATATTAATTTCGATTATATAATCTCCATCTTGTTCAATTAGAAATCTACTTAAACTATGATATTTATGATTTGTTTTAATACAAATTTTATAATCTGTAATCTTATTAACTCGTATTCCAAACATAGAATAAAAATCTGAATCTAATACTTGTTGTCCTAATTGTCTATCTTGAAAAATATATCTAAAACCCGTTTAAGCCTTTACAGCAAGATCTCTGTTATTGTAATATTCAAAGAGACACAGTTCACGTCTTATTTGTTCTAGTTCTTCTTCCAAAGTCTTATATCTATTTTCATGTTCAAGGATTACTTCACCTAAATCATCAACTCGTTTTGTTGTAGCAACTTCAGAAGCAGACAAATTGTCAACAGTATTTTTTGTTCTAGCTAATCGTGTTTCTTGTTTAAAAACATTTTTTACTTTTGCAATTTCTTCGGCATAAGTGGTAGTTGCTTCAGCATTAGCAGTAATTGATTCTCCTTTTAACTGATTTTTCAACTCGTCCAGTTCATTTTTTTTTTTCAATTTTTGCATTAAGCTGCGCTATATAATTTTGCAACAGTCATATATTCTTGGGTTATTTCCAGCACAGGCTGAACCGAAAGATAGTGTCTGTAGTGCTGGCTTAGGATGCATGACACCTTATTTTCGTTTCCTTTTAAATTAATACCGTAAAATTTATAAACACTCACTACCTTAGGACTGCTACTTTAAATATTAATATCAATACCTTAAAATGTATGCAGATCACTAACTGTAAACTGCCAGTTTTTAAATTATTGAATATTATATTGAAAACTGAATTGTTAGAACTGTTAATTCTGAATTAATTTTGTATTATAATATTATCGGATTGTGATGGTGCTTGATGCATTAGTGTGGTAGTGCTCAACTATTATGATTATTGCATCTGGACATTCGAATGACACTTTTGTGCATGCCAGTTCATTCATTTCATTATTACGGCGTGATGTTACAAGATTCATTAATACAGGGTGAGGGTCCCTCTCTATAAGGGCCACGCCAAACTTAACAGATATATAAGTGTACTTAATTCCTCGTATTTTAAATTGAGACGTGTATAAACATTACTAACCCGAAGTTGTTTCTTCAAATTTCATATGTAAGACTTTTTTCTCAGCTTCAATAATATTGTCTTGTAGTTCTTCATGTTTAATCATACATATTCCTGAACTTGATTGTATATTATTTCAAAATAGGTTCTGAATACTTCTTTCATTTGAATATCTTTAAAATCAGATTTCTCTTCAAGTTCTTTACTACAATCAACCAAAGCTTTCATTTCTTTTTCAATTTTACCTTGTAATTGAACTATTAATAATAAATTGTTTTTTTAATCTTTTTTTCTAATTCTTCAACATTCTTCACTTCTTCTTCACTTCTTCTTCTAATGTCTGTTTAATACTTTTAATGTCTTCAGGATTATAGTCTTCTATTACACCTTGATTTTTTTTAAACACAAACCGTCTTGAAACTGCATCACTGGGTTTATCTGGATGATTATTTCATCACCTCCCATATCTAATGCTCTGTTCAGTTCATTGTGTTATCAAGTTCCTTATTATAATGAAGATACGATTCCATGTCCTTTTTTAAGCTTTCTTAATTGTTTTCTAGTGGCATAATCATTTAAATCAATATCAAATTTATCTTTACTAATATTGTCGGGTTGATTAATTTGTTTTAGATCATTAAAAACTCCCATTATTATAATTATTATATAATTCCCGTAAAGTTTTTTCTTAGAAACATCCTTGGTTTGTCAACATATAAGAATCATATTTTTGCTTTGTTGCATCATAAAAAAGAATCACGATTTATATTTTCTTCATTACAATTCATATCGTTTTCCTTTTTACCTGGACTTTCAAATAAAATATAATGTGTACACTTAATTCGGAAATCTTTTGGTGTTTGATAGTAAGACTGACTTAAATAAATAACAGAACAGTTTTTTCTGACGTCCTTGAATAAATTATTTTGTTACTTCATTTCGATTTTTTTTTTCTTCACATATAAAATCATCAAATATTACTACTTTTTGTTTATCTGGTTCAAGATCATTCAAGTCAATTATTTCATTATTAGAATATTCAAGTATTTCGTTTGGATCTAATTCAATTTCATCTACAATTTCATTTAAGGGATTAATTAAATCCTGCTATTTAAATTGTTCTAGGATTTTAGCATACAGATATGAATTGTCATAATACATAAGAGGTTTTCGAAGCTTATGCATTAATGTATTTGTTTTTCCTGATCCGTAAGATCCACATATTAACATTCTAAAACATGAATCTGGCAAAAAAGGATAAAATTGCCTAAAGTTATTAGATGTATCGTTTTGTATATCATAATTTTGGAATTTCCGTTATATTTTAATGTTACATTATCTTACATTATTATATAAATGCTAGCAAAACTTAAAGAAATGAAAGAAATAAACAACCTAGTTGGACAAAAAGTAAAAGCTAAAAGAGAAGAAATAATGAGAGAAAAAATCAGAAAAGCTACTGGCCGAGAAATGTAGAGAGAAATGTATAAACCAATTACAGAAAGAATAGAAAGTCAAAAAGAAGAAAATATCGAGTCAGTTAAAAGCATTGCCTGGAATTAAGGAACAATGAGCGTTACTTCCAAGAGTATTTCAGAGGATCTGGCACAAGTTATTACTGATTTAACTGAAGGAATGCAGGAAGAATCTAAAAGACAACAAGCTTTAAAACAGGCTCCCTATACACCAATAGATTGGTGAGATGGATATACCAAATGGGTTCCTGAAGATGAATTTAAGCAATTAGAAAATTACAGAAGGGTGAGAATAACTGAAACACCGTTACCAACAACAACAACAACAACAAAAAAAAAACAGAATAAAAAGAAGAAATAGAAAAATTAAATTTTGAAAATGATGAGGATGATGAAACTGATGAATCAGAAGAATCAGAAAATAATTTGAGGCAAATTTAGATATATTATCAGAATATAAATTACCCACATTAACAGAGTTAGCAATCAGCAAAGATAAAGACTATTGGAAAAAAAAACAAGAAAAGAGGTTAAAAGAATTTAAAGAACTTTACTCGTGATATAAATAAATATAGCGAAAAAGAACCAGATGAAAAAATTGAATTTACAAATGCAGAACCTATGGCTGCAGGTGAGTATGTTTTGAGTTAGAATTACGCAAAGAAAATTTAGAAAAATGAAGGTATTAGCATAATTGATGAACTATTTAAAATGAATAAATTGTTACCAGACCAACATGAAATGTTATATAAAAAGTACTTTTCTTGAATATAAATGGAATAAAAATAGTGTTAAAAACGATAATAAAAATACTCCAAGCGATTTTACAGTCAGATTCTGGTATAAATCTGGTATGATAATAATAATAATTCAGTCGTTCCTTAATTTTAGATAAAAATAAAACTTATGCTGTTGGTTTGATAGTATTAACACTATGACTGACTCTTTGCATAACATTAGTGATGAATACGATAATAACAGAAATCGTGTTAATAATGGGAAAGAATGGAAATATATCATATTTACAAATGGTTCTTACAGTTATACGGACATTAACAAATATATAAGGGAAACACTAATAAGCAATGGTGATTTTTTAATTTGATAAATCAGACATTCCTCCAATAAATTTGGAATTTGATTTAAGTACTTTTAAAACCTTTATTTCAATTTATGATAATTTTATGTTGGATTTAAGAATATAAAATTTTCATACATTGCTTGGATTTGAGAAAAAAGCTTTGAGAAATACCGAATGAGGGACAACAACAACAAATATAACTTACTCTGTGGATACAGTTTCATTGTGATCTTATTGATAATTCACTTGTTGATGGTAATTTTAGTGATATTATCTATGCTTTAAGTACTGCAGATTTAACATGAGCTTATCCATTTACAAAAGAGCCAAACTGAGTCGGATATTCTGAAATTAATAAAAAAGTTATGAATTTAATAAGAATATATATTACAGATGTATTTGGTTGAAAAATTGATTTTAATGAAGTTGAAACAAGTCTTACACTACAATTTTAAAAGAAATATAAATATATATTGTAAAAAAATATGATAAAAATAAAGAAATATTTATTGATGTTAATCCTTGGAACTGAAAAAAAAATATACAAGGTTCGGGTATCTTTGACACTTGAACAAAATTGTTTTCATCTTCTGTTGCATCTTCAATTGGTAGTGCTAGAAAAAAAGTCCTGGAAACTGCAGGAAAAACTGCACTTGAAAGTGGAACAAAAAGGATTGGAACGGAAGTCGGGAATTTAGCTGCTGATAAAATTACAGAAACATTCAAAAGTTTAAAATAAAATGTAACACCTGTTGTGCAGGCAACCCCTGTTGGTAATTTAATTGCTAAGAAATTACATGAAAGAAATAATAGTAAAAATAACGATGAAGATATTAATATAAGAATGAATAAAATAATGTCAGGATCTAGGACTTTAGCTCAGCGTAAACGTATTAACAGATTAATTTATTAAAAAAATATATATATATAATATACATGTTTAGAACAAAACAGTATTGTGAAAGATATGAACTAACTCCTATTCAGTTAGATACAGCTTTAATATCCGTCTTGGGAAATAAAGTTAAACAGCAAAAAAGTGGATATCATTTTACAGTTAATGATAGAAGTTCATATTTTGATTGGATTAATGGTTATTTTGAAGTAAGTTTTAAAGTTAATAAACCTGCTAATGGTAATAATTATGGCGGTGATGATCAAATTGCTTTAATTAATAATGCAGCTTCAATAATTGATCAGCTAATAATTAAACAATATGGAAAAATTGTCTATGATTGTAATAATTTATACAATGTAATCAATGTAAAAAAATAGTTTAGCAATCAAAGGATTATGCAAAATCAACTGGAACAAATGAATTTATTTATTTAGATACAACTGTAAGTGCTGAAAGCAGGGATGACCAAGCTGGTTATAATAAAGGTTTTGCTGCTAGAAAGGGATTAATCCAGGGTGGCAATAATGTAAATACTAAAATTTCGTTAAATAACTATTCATTTTTTTCAGGGTTTGGAACAAAACATTTTAACCCCAAGTTTAATTCATATAATATTACAATTAACAAATGATGATGGATTAATTCACAGAGCGAATGCTGCCGATGCAAGTAGGATAATTGTAACTAAATTAATTTTGTGGGTTCCACGTTTCATTTTTAATCTATATGGAATTAATTTAATTTCTGAAAGATATAGGAAAGCAACAAGTTGGAAATACCTTCGTAAAGTGATAACAGAATATGTAGATACAAAGCAAAATAATATTACTTTTAGAATAACAGCCGGTGTAAAAAAAAACAAACCCGTACATGTGTTTGTTTATTTACAACGACTTGATAAAAGTAATTTACCCCGAAACGGAATATACAAGTATATCAAGAATTTACGATGATTTTCATAAGCAAATTAATAAACCTACTGGAACTCTCTTAAATATATTCATTTTTCAACGTTTGTTTGGATTTGTTCATTTTAACTTAGAATTTAAAAAGGAAGGAATAACAGAACATCGTAAGCATATTACATTAACAGCTAAAGATGCAGGTAGGGTAATTGTTTATGTATATGGAATTAATTTAGTTTCTGAAAGACATATGAAAACAACAAGTTGGAAATACCTTCGTGAAATGATAACAGAATATGTAGATACACAACAAAATAATATTACTTTTAGAATAACAGCCGGTGTAAAAAATCCCGAGCATGTGTTTGTTTATTTACAAAGACCTGATAAAAGGAATTCACAAGAACACAATCCACATTTATTAGATACATTTAAAGCTAATGCAGCAGATAATGATTGTAGGCTGGAATATTGCTGTCTTGAAGTTGGTAATGGTGGGTTTTTTTACCCCGAAACGGAATATACAAGTATATCAAGAACTAACGATGATGTTCTTAATTATTTTCATAAACAAATTAATAAAACTACTGGAAATCTCTTATATATATTCATTTTTCAACGTTTGTTTTGATTTGTTCATTTTAACTCAGAATTTAAAATGGAAGGAACAACAGAAGATCCTAAGCATATTACATTAACAGCTAAATTAAATGTTCGGCAGCTATTATCGATGTTTACGCAATTATATTGTATGAAGAAACAGTTGAAATAAATACTATTGGAAATGAACTTGTTATTGTGTAAATAAAATATAAACAAAATATATAATGACATCAAATTATATTGAATATAAAGTAAATTTAACAGATGGGCAAAAGAAACATTAGCACAAGTCTATAACAACAAGATTCCACATACTTTTAGATTAAAACATGAAAAATTACGCTGAAACGTTCCTTTACTTTTAACAAAACACACAAATTAATCAAACTGAAAAGTCTATTAGGAATAAAAAGGGGTTAGAAATTACAATTTCAATAAAACAAAGTCAATGTCAAAATGGCGGATTCTTGGGAGCTTTGGGTGGTGTTTTAGGCCGAACAGTACTTCCGGTAGCTGCAAAAATAGCTCCAAAATATTAGGACCTTTAGACGTTGGTGCTCTTTTTGGTCTTGCCAGTACTGGTGTCAGTAAGTTACTTGGAAATGGCATGATTTCGGTAGCTAATGATAAGAGAAATATGATATCACCATATTTTACAACTAATCAAAGAAAACAATTAAGGGGAACAGGTGTAATAAAGTTAACTAAAAAACAGAAACAAAACGGTGGCTTCTTAGGTATGTTAGCTGCTAGTCTGGGGATACCTTTAACTACATCCTTGTTAAGTGGTAAGGGACAAGGTCAGGGCATACAGATAGATTCTCAAAGAAGACCTTACAGACGAATTCCTATTGTAACAAAAAAAAATCAATCTCTAACTTTGAAATTGAACAATGGGTAAAACAATTGAAAATTTACAATTTTAGGGGTGTATTTAGTAGAAATATTCTACCGAAAACAAAGTAAGGTAAGGAGTGCGCAATTATAAATTAAGATGACTCTGTTGTGTCTGGAACACACTGGGTTTGTTATGTAAATAAAATATACTTTGATCAAACCAAGGGTTTTCTTCATAGTACTTTGTACTTTGACACATTTGGACTTCCTCCACCAAAAGAAGTTATCAATTACATTCCGGATGTAAAATACAATAACAAGTTTATTGTGTGGTTATTATCGTTTATTGTTCATAAAAATGTTTTCGCAGTAGTTTGTTAAATCTGTGGTTTTTGAATTGGTCAGCATTGTTCATTTTGGACTGAGGGTTAGGGTCAATTTGGGGTGAAAGTGTGCCAGAACCCCCATAATATACACTACTTTCGCTATTTTTGGAAATATGTTATATCTCTGATTGTTGGAAATACCGATCTCATAATTTCTATTATTTTCTAATTAAAGATATATTTAATCAGAAAGCAATTCCCTATCTACCTGTCTTTAACGTCAAGTTCTAATACATCTCTTGGCTTTGAGACATCACGTAAATATCTTTTTTAAGCATAAATGAAATATTTACCCAATTTTGTTTATTCAAAATAGAAAATATAGGAACTTTAGCTATGATAACATGTAATAGTACTATAAAAGTATAGGAAAAATGATCATGATACAAATACAGTCGTTTCAATGAATAGCTAGAATGATAATGAGACAGAATTTACTTTGAATTGGGGCATTTTATTGAGATTGGCTGTTAAGAGAATCGGACGTGCCGAACTAGGCCCTTTAATTATTTTTAGAGGCTTCCAATATCAATAATTGCATAATCCAACAGCTAATTTGCTCTTTTCAACAGTTCAGAAATGAATCCTCGTTATCAGGGCGATTCACGGACTTAATAACTTACTTGCATGTTGTCTTCTGAAGACGAGTAACACACATCATTCAATCCCTTTAAAATGGCAGTGTGATCTTGCAATTATTTTGTCCCCTCTTCTTCGATGTTTTGTTTTTGTCATTCTTATGTTTCTTCATTATTCACTCAGTAACATAAAACAATTAAACACAAACAAAGTAAAATTTGTTTGCCTCTATTATATAATTTACACAAATACATAGTAAATATGCTATTAAATACTACGACATTTGGCTCCGATTATTAATGGTCGAGAAGTTGAACCTTATCTTCTGATATCAAGTGAAACATTATAGTTTGAAGTAGTAATGACATTCAACAGACAAAGGGCTCAAATTCTGCAATAATTTACCAATCATTAGATTAGATCCTATCATCATTTTATTTTAATAAAAGATGCGAATCTACAAAAATCTAGGAATATGCGGCAAGGTCTGTTGGAGGGTATAGCGGCCAGAGTTATAGATAATGACTTCCCTATATGAAGCTGCGTCCTTTTTTTTAAATAAATCTTACACCTCGAAATGATCAAATGTAAAGTTTTTTTATCTCAATATAATATACGATCTTTGATAAAGTTAATATTTCTTATAAACGAACATCGTACATTATTATTTTGCAAATATATCATTCTAACACTAAAATATCAAATCCCGGAAAATAACATAACTAACCCTAATCTGTATTCACGTATCTACTTAAATATTTTAAATACATTTTAATAAAACATGAAGTTTTTACAAATGGAGGAAACAAGCGATAAGAGGTACTCTAGCTGTGTTTTTGATCTGATGAACTTTGGTTTACCTTAGCACGAAAGTTGAGTTGAACTGATTAATCTACAGTGTGTTAGGCCGAAAAGTACTTCCGGTAGCTGCAAAAATAGCTCCAAAATATTAGGACCTTTAGACGTTGGTGCTCTTTTTGGTCTTGCCAGTACTGGTGTCATATATAATCATATATATTGGACTAATATAAAGAACGGGCATTAATTGTTGATTTCATTTTCTTTTGGATACGTTGTTAAATTTGGGATAAAACATGAACTTTTTCAAGACATTTAAAGTGCTATACATACAAAGTGAAAAAATAAAAACTTCTCGTCATGATTTTCGTAACTTCTTAAATGAATAAAAGCTAAAAGGGCGCTGGTTCATTTATTCTAAATGTGTTTTTTTTCTCTTAGCGCTAAATTATTGTCCGTATATTTACATTTGTTGCTGCAAACAAAAGTAGTTTTCATATTGTGAGTATCAGGTGACATGCTACTGATTTTTGTCCCCTGCTGAAGGCGGATGGATATAGTAAGGTCTTTATTTATCGGCCTTTCCGTTTATCTGTCACAAACTAACATACGGGCCTCACTGTATATGTAGTAAATGCAGGTATTGCATCATCTTTTGGTATGTTTTAAGTTATTGAGGTAAATGTCAGAGTTTACGTTTAAAATACCTCTTATGATTTTCTTCAGAAATTCATAACTAAAATTTAATTTCCATGTAAATTTTAATAAATTCGGTACAGTAATAAGAAAGTTGATATTTTATAAACTTCAGTAATTTATGTTCTTATCCCCAATACTACTAAAACGGGTCTTAAATTGTCCAATTCCAATCCGCGCCAAAGTAGTCAGATTTCCCGGCTATATCGTGCTTCGTGTGGAAATGCAAACAGTCTGAGTTTACGCATATGCCGTGAGTTCTACGAATCCAATATTTGGCGCGAATAACCCTACAAATAGAGTGGACTAGATACGCCTAGTGCACATCATTCCCGATATAATACGAATTTATGTCAAATTGATTTTCTTAGTACCGTGTATGTGATATGTTATTGTAATTTGAAATTATTGTGTGCTAGTCTATAGCATATCTATACAGTGTTATATGGGAGTCGGTATTACATTCACACAAGTTATTTTATAACGTTTAATTTGCATTGCATTGTGCTAATTTCTGATTGTAAAAATAGCTGCAGTTTATCATTTCCTTATCTATAATTTTTCATCATAATCTTTTCATATCTTTTCCATACTTTAACTTTGGACCTGTAAGCTGTTTATTTAAGAAATAATGGAAGTTTTAAGTGACGTATTTTAATCACGTGACGTATGAGCTTAGTAGCACCCATATTTTGTATAAGTATCACGTATTATTTATGGGAGCCTTCGGTGGTATGGTGTACACAAAGGATCAATTTTGTGCCCTGACTTGTTTTTGCTATGGTGCTTACCATAAGCTATATATCTGAGCTTCTTCCACCAGACGGCTTTTACCTGATGTCACGACCCGGAAGTACATAACCCACGGTTAACTTGTCTTTTCACTCGCCTGGATGGTGATTTTCCCAGCGCCGAGCTTTTAGTCCCTGATTTGTTTGTTTGTTTTTGGTTTTACGCCGTTTTTTAACAGTATTTCAGTCATGTGACGGCGGGCAGTTAACCTAACCAGTGTTCCCTGATTCTGTACCAGTACAAACCTGTTCTCCGAAAGTAACTGCCAACTTTCCCACATGATTTATCAGAGGTAGAGGACGAATGATTTCAGACACAATGTGTTTTATCAAATCGTGACGTAGAACATACGCCCCCCTCCCCCGAGATCGAACTCGCGACCCCGCGATCTGTAGACCAACGCTCTCCCTACTGATCTACGCGGGCGGGCTTTTTCGTCCCTGAGGTTGGTTGACTTTTGCAATCAGCTGAAACAGCTCAGGGAGGCAAACACCTACCATCATAGGGAGCCAAAACGGTGTCAACGTATCACGGTTTAGAAGGACTTTACTTGAAGATATGTTGTTTATTTTGGTGATACTTAAAGTACGAAGTTAACGGAAACACCTGTATCTCTCAAAAGGAACTGTTAGAGACTTTATTCCTGTTAAAAAGAGATACTGAGCTCTGATTTGTTTCGGTTCATTTTTCTTACAATAAGATTTGTGTTTCACTTTTCATTTGTTCATTTTAAATAATCATTTTCTGTAAATAAATGTGTTGATATTTTAATGGGTGTTGATAACTATTGTCCCCAGTATGTCCATCTTGTCACAAATGGTTTCAGAAGTGGGATTGTCGACCAGAAACAGTAGCTATTCGAACATTATTAACACTCTTTAAACTGCAGCAATAATGTGTGAAGATTCCTCTTGTTTTGTTCCATTGTTGTTACACATATAAAAGTTTTATTCAGTGTGACAACTTACCTCAGACAAAACAAGACAGATCCATAGCTTCAGCTAACCAGCTTTAGTATTCACAGACTGATAGACAGTTACATACGACACTTTGATTCTGGGGTGAATTCGTTCCTTTTGTTTTTAGTTTGGGTTTATTTTGTCACTCTATGAAGAAGCGATCTTTTATCTGTGCTGAGAGTGACCGCCCTTGACAGAAAGTGTCATCCTACTCACTCTCACTTAGTATATTATTTTGTTTGGCTTCAGTGGTAACTGTAGAGCCTTATTTTAAAACTAGTGTACTGAAGTGTTGTATAGTGTAAATATAGCGTAGCCTAGTATTACCTTACGATTGTTTAACCAGTGTCTCAGGTTGTTATAGTAGCTGCTGTACTGAAGTGTTGTATAGTGTAAACATAGTGTAATTATATAAACATGAGTATTGTAGGGGAGAAGGCAGGACGGAAGTTAGGTTATGAAGCAGAGGAGTTACGTAACTTTGTTAAGGAAGAGCAGTGTAGGGAACGCGAGGAAAGACATAGTAGATTAAAAGCAGAGAAAGGTAGGTAAGAAGCAGAGAAGGGAAATTAGAATTAGAAGCTAGGCTTTAGTAAAAAAGATAGAACATGAAAAACAAAGTAGTTTAGAAGCTGTGAAGGAAAAGTTAGAGTTAGATCGTAAGTTAGAAATAGATAAGTTAGAAATAAAAAAGCAGAAGTTAGTGTTAGCTAGGAAGTTAGAAGCAGAGAAGGAGGAAGCATAAAGTAGGAAATTAGAAGCAGAGCATAAGTTTAAGAGAGACTTAGAAAGAATGAGTAAGAAAAAGTTTAAGGTTAAGGTGTCTCCCTTTGATGAGGTATTTGATTGCATGGATACGTACTTGAATGTGTATGAAACGTACGCTGTTACGCAGGAATGTGTCAAAGAGATACGGTCACTAAACTTACCGTTCCTTCTGAAAGGTACAGTAAGAGAGGTTTTTGATAGGCTTCCGTTAGAAAACCGGAAGGACTATGATAAACTGAAAGCCGCTTTGCTACCTCAGTTCGAACTCACTGACGATGGCTATAAGAAAAACTTTAGAACTGAAAGGCCCCGAGATAATGAGATCTTTGTGATATTTTTAGCTAGATAAAGCAGATATTTAGACAGTTGGCTTAGGTTGAGTAAGGTAGAGAAAACTTACGAAGGGTTGTTAGATTTAATGTATGTAATAGAGAACTTTATCAGAATTTGAGTAGTAATAGGTAAGTTAAAGCTAGGGATGTAGCAGAAAATGCAGATTTGTTTGCAAATACTCCCAGAGGTCCCAAGTATGTCGTGAATCGAACCAATAAGGACCGAAGCCGTAAACCATATGAACTACCTCAGAGACAGTTTCCTAGTAATCGTTATGCAGGCAATAGTAATAGAGGTAATAGTAATGGTGCGAATAGAGGTAGAGGTTATTAACCCTTTGTTGTACTGAAGTGTACTTACTAATTGTGGTCGTATATGGGCATAGCTCATATTACTGTAGGAGTGGAAAGTCCGATAATAGTGCTAATGCAGCGGCAGAGGTAGAGGTGGAGCAGGAACAGGAAATTAGTAAAGGGGAGAATAGAGATAGTAAGGATAATAGTAGTAGAGGTAGAGGAAGAAATAGAGATCGAATTAGGAGTAAGTCTAATAGGTCGGAGAGTGGAAATAGTATTATAGAACTCAGTACTGTTGAGGAGTTAGGTATGCTTAGTGTAAGTTCATGTCCTAAAAATCACGGTACTTGTAATGGTAGGGATGTAACCGCTATCCGAGATACAGGTTGTACATCTGTGATAGTAAAACGGGACTCAGTTAAAGCAAGTCAGTCTGTACAGAAAACCCGTAAATGTAAGTATATAGATGGGAGTGAACATAGGCTAGATGCAGCTAGAGTAAATATTGACAATCCGTGTTTCAAGAGTACAATAGATGCATTGGTTGGAGACAATGACGTTATAATTGGTAAAGTAGAGGAAGCTGTAGAACCACAGTATGATTGTTTAGACAGCTGGTTGTACCTAAATGTCTTAGAGAAACAGGGCTGAAAGTCGCACATGATTCGTTACTGGCAGGTCACCTAGGTGTAAGGAAAACTAGTGATAGGGTATAAGGTGAACTTTACTGGCCAGCAGTAATTGCAGAGATTAGGAGGTACTCTCAGTCATATAGTATATGTCAACGTACTATATCTAAGGATAGAGTAAACAAAGATCCGTTAGGAAAATGCCTTTAATTTATACTCCGATTAAGAGAGTTGCTGTCGACATTATTGGTCCGATCAAACCTATAAAAGTAGATAAAAGGTTAGAGTTGGAAGTAATTGAACTATCAAAAGCTCCATTTTCTTCCCCAATTGTCCTCGTTAGGTAAAAAAGATAACAGTATCACGTTCTGTATAGATTTTCGCCAGGTCAACAAACTGACGGTTTTCGATGCTGAACCTATGCCAAACATAGAAGAGATGTTTTCAAACCATCTAAGTATAGATATTTTTTCTAAACTAGTCTGAGCAAAGGTTACTGGCAGGTTCCTTTGTCTGAAAAGGCAAAACTGATGACTGCTTTTGAAACTCCGAAAGGTTTGTTACAGTTCCGTAAGATGCTCTTTGAATTAGCATCTGTAACGTTTTGCAGACTGATGCGGAAGGTTTTGAAGGACCTTGGGCACTCTGATAGCTTCACTGCTGATATCCTGGTGTTTACAATCACATGGCCAGAACATGTAATGAGCTCTTACTGAGTTAACAAAATTAAGAGAAGATAAGTTAACAGCAAAAGTGTATTTTTAGGTTTTCATAAGTTAGAATGTTTAGGGCATATGATAAGAGATGTACAGACACTTGAACCAGTTCTAAATAAGGTACAGGCTATACAGAATGCCGAGCGACCGAAAACCAAGAAGGCAATGCGTTCATTCTTAAGTGAAATCGTATTTTACAGAAAGTCTATCCCAAATTGTGCAGCAATTGCAGTTCCACTCACAGAATTGACGAAAAAGTGTCAGCCAAATATTGTAGAGTGGGGTGAAATTCAAGAAAAGTCTTTCCAGACTTTGAAGGCTAGCTTAATGGGTCCACCTATTTTGAAGTTGCCAGATTTAGATAAGACTTTTATATTGAGAGTAGATACCTCAGGTTTGGGCTCTGTTTTGCTTCAGGAACGTGGTGGAAAGAAATTACCTGTTGCGTATGCTAGAAGGGAATTGCTATCTAGGGAGCAAAATTACTCAGTGATAGAGAAGGAGTGTTTAGCGATAGTATGGGTAGTGGCTAAGTTTCACCGTTATTTGTTCGGTAAGGACTTTATCTTAGAGACAGATCCTCAGCCACTCACTTGAATAAAGCTAAAATTAGCAATTCAAGGTTGATGAGATGGGCATTGGCATTGCAGCAATATATGATTAGTATAAGAGAAAATGTAAGTGTAGCTTTCTTGAGTAGAGTGTAGACAAGTGGATATATTATATGGTGTACAGACAGTGACAGTTTAATTTTGTTCTTTACTGTATGTCATTTGGTATTCATGTAAGATAAATACACAAATTTTCTTTTAAAGAGGGGCGTGAGTCACAAACTGACATACCTCAATGAATCTGTAGTTAAAATGCAGGTAATGCATCATCTTTTTTGTAAATTTTTGAGTTATTGAGGTAAATGTCAGATTTTACGCATAAAATACATCTCATCTTTTTGTTCTATATTTCATAACTTAAATTTCCATGTAAATGTTATTAAATTCGGTTCAGTAATAAGAAATACTTTAGTATTTTATGTTTTATCACCAAAACCACTATAACGGGCATTTAATTGTCCAATTCCAATCCGCGCCAAAGTAGTCAGATTTTCCGGCTGTACCGTGATTCCCATGGAAATGCAGTAGTCTGAATTCACCCAATGCCGTGATTTCCGTGAAATCCAATATTTGGCGGGACATAACCCTACAAATAGAATGGACTAGATATGCCTAGTGCACACCATTTTCGACACTGGACGAACTTACGTCAAATATGATTTTCTGGGTATAAATTTTGCTAGATCGATGTAAGAAATTTATTTGTTAGATTTTTATATACCTTTTGAATTTCGATTTTCATTTAGTAAATTTTTGTTCATTCTACAGAATTTGTAACGTTAACTTTTCGGCATGTGGTTTTTGCTAGTGTCGGTATGTCAGGATAATTTATTAAACTTTTCAGACTTTTGGTAATTTATTTCGAAAGAGGAATCTGAAATGTTTCGTTTGCATAAATTGTACGATTTGTACTGAAATTTGTGAAACATGATAATTTTAAAGTACTGTTTGTCATACACACACGTCAAACCTTCCGTTGTTAAATATGGAACGACGATACTGCATTGCATTGTAATGTATAAATCAATGTGGCAAGTCTAGTACCGTGTATGCAATATAATACTGTAATTTGAAATTATTGTGTGCCAGTCTATAGCATATCTATACAGTGTCCGTATTGTTGTATGGGAGTTGTTATGACATTCATACCAGCTATTTTATAATGTATAATGTGCCTTGCATTGTGTTAATTTGTGGTTGTAAATAATAGCTGCAGATATAATTTTCTTATCTATAATTTTTCATCATAATATTTTCATATATTTTCCATGCTTTAAGTTTTGACTTG
Source organism: Mercenaria mercenaria (assembly GCF_021730395.1). Classification (NCBI taxonomy): domain Eukaryota; kingdom Metazoa; phylum Mollusca; class Bivalvia; order Venerida; family Veneridae; genus Mercenaria; species Mercenaria mercenaria. The sequence continues at coordinate 53,950 of NW_026459906.1, forward strand.
TAAGTTATTAATTTAAGAAATAATAGAACTAATAAGTGACGTATTTTAATCACGTGACGTATGAACTTAGTGGCACTCATAATTTGTATAATTAGCACGTATTATTTACGCGAGCCTATGGAGGTATGGTGTACCCAGAAAGATCAGTATCATGTCCTGACTTGTTTTTGTTCTGGTGCTTACCATATGATATATGTTTTAGCTTCTTCCACCAGAGGACTTTTACCTGCTGATTATGTCACGACCCGGAAGTACAATACCCGCGGTTAACTTATCTTCACTCGCCTGGATGTGATTTTCCCAGCGCAGAGCTTTGGTCCAATGTTTGTTCCGTAACCGCAAAGACGATGACTTTTGCAATCAACTGAAACAGCTCAGAGATGTTAACACCTACCATCATAAGGAACCAAAATGGAGTCAACGTTTTCACGGTTTAGAGGGACTTTACTTGAAGATATGTTGTTTATTTTAGTGCTACTTAAAGTTCGAAGTTAACGGAAACACCTGTGTCACGCCATTTTAAATAAGAACTGTTAGCGGTAGGACTTTATATCTGTTAAAAAGAGATACTGAGTTCGGATATTTTGGTTCGGTTCATTCTTTCTTACAATTAGATTTTTTCGCTTTTCATTTATTCATTGTAAATAATCATTTTCTGTAGATAAATTTGTAAATATTTTATAGGGTGTTGATTTGTTCTGGTAGTTTTTGTCCCTGGTACGTCCACCCTGTCACATCATCCGACTGGAGCTATATCTAGTAAGTAATTTTTTTTTATATTTTAATTATTAAATTAATATACATCTTCACCAATATAGTGAAATGCGGCCTTTCATGTTACAGTCAGATTACTTAAAGAACACCATTTATGGCCCTTGATAGTTTCTATCTAGAGTTAACTGCGCGGGTCTACTTAAAAACTTTTGACATATGTGAGCCAGAACTTTTAAACTTAAACTGAATTTAGATCACCATAATTTGGTTGTTCACACTCAATTTAATCAAGATCTATTCAGTTACTTCAGTGTTATTTCCCTTTTTTTTTTTAAAATGTCACATATTGATATAAATATACTAATTGATAGAAGTTTCCCCGACCCTGGTCACACTCTATTCCCCCACATGCAACCGCCCTGCTCACACACCATCCCCCACCCCTCCCCACGCCACATTCTATCTCAAACTTACCCATGTCTCACTTTTTTTTTGTTTTCTTTTTCGTTTGTTTGATTTTTAATCTTTATCCTTCCATTAATATTTATCAGCAGGCAAAGTTATAACCCTCATCTCGCTATCCAGCCAATTATGCCATCACCCCCCAAAATAGAAAATTAAATGAATATTTAAAAATAATCAGACCTTCCATGAATATTTTTCAACATGTGAAGTTGTAACTCCCACCAAACATCACAAACAACATTGCAGATGACTTACTTGACCTTGCTCTTTTGAGGACTTTTGCTCTTTCATAAGATAAGTTCAAATGTAATGAAATTATTTGTTGTTTAGTGACATCCTTAACTTTTGGCCGACTGTATTTCTTTGCCATTCCTCAACACAAACCCATTTTGCAGGGTATACTTATTTATCAGATTTCTTGTTTCAACATATAAAAACCAAAAGAAACTGCACATGTTGAATGAAATGTTATTCAACTAGAGTTCCTGAATGTTCAAAAATAAATTGAATTTACAAAATGTTGTCTTATTTATAGAGAGCTTTTGAAGCACTTTGAAAGAGTCAGCATGTACTTGCCGAATAGAGTAGCACTAAAGCTCAATTTTTTTAATGTTTATATGTTCATATTTGTAGATTTCCAGTTAGGTGTTTTTAGTTTGATTTATTCAGTCTGTTAACATAACCAAAAGTACATTAAGGAGGTAGGTTAGCTTGATATTTGTATGTGCGCATGCCCAACCGGAAGCTAACGTGACGATTTACGACGACGTTTACGACAAACTAAATGTGTTTGTATATCCATCCTTCTGAAAAATAATCATGAACTTGCCTCCGATCTAACGCTTCATGGTGTTATAATGCAGAAATAATGAATACATTTCCGCAGAAACGCTTCAAAACATTGTTGTCTTAAAATGACGTTACGTTTCAGTTACCGCGCAGAATTAATGGCTTTTATTTTGAAAGTACGTAATTCTGTGCATTTTCTTTATTTGAAATATTTTTAAAAAGCCATTATTTGCTGAAACATCTTTTATGAGTATTTCGCTCTGAATAATAATCAATATTTTGCTTCTTTTATGTAGATATATTGAAATGTTTTGCGGAATGTCAAAAAACGGATGATGGTAACCAATGTTTTTGGGAATATAGTTGGGTGAAAGGTTACTTATTACGAGCATTTTCAAAGAAAAATTGGACATTTTGATTTGTTATACCTATTTTTCAGTTTCAGTTGATAAATTGTCACTATTATACTAAAACTAAGCTCAAAAATTGTTCAAATTTCAGTAAAAAATTGTGATTTCTTGAATTCAGTCGATGTTACCATGGAAACGAAGCCCGTGGCCTATATATCTTAATGTAAAAATCAAAAGCGTTGACACTGGTCTATTTATGGAACACAGCTTCGGCTTTTTATTTTCATTTTAACAATATCCATGAGAATAATAGCAGCATGCAGACCGAATTTCCATGAAAAATGTCAGACGAAGGGCACTGCTGTAAGTATTTTAAGCAGTGAAATTTGTTTGAATAAATGCAGATAACACGAACATATTGCTTACGTTAAAATAATAAGTTTTAAAGCTACATTAACATGAAAGATAATTTTATTCAATATTTTTATAAGAAATTACGACAAAAAGCAATATATAAGCTATTTTAAACACCTCTGTTGCCATGGTTACTTAAACATTAAAGAAAAATAGGGTACCATGTAAAGGGCTTGGTATTTTGCTAATAATATTACTCAAATATTCCATATTGGTCATTAACACAATGGCACTGAAGCCGTCGAATAACCCGTTTTTATACAGAATTGACTAAAAATGAGAGAAAATGCGTTACCATGGAAACACGAGCCCCGCGACATATACATTTTAAGCTTATATTAGAAAGCTAACGCGCATACTAGTAAAATTATCAATTATGCAGACTTATATGGATATCAATGAAACCAAAATACACTAAAAAGTGTTAAATATTCGTATTTTCCTTCTTCTTTCAATATAAAATAGATTGGGAGGGTCATGTTCTTCAAACCTGGATAAAAATTGAACTTGAAGGGACAGCGATAATCGAAATTGAGATTATAGCAGTTAAAACATCATATTACACGAAATACAAAATAATGCTTCTGTTCAAGTACTTTGAATTTACCCTGATAACAAGGTAACCTACCTCCTTAACTGTACATGCAAACTATTTCTTTTGTTGCTCAGTCGTTAGTGTACCCTTTTGGATAGCATTATGGTAAGCCTTGCAGGTCAGACATCGGTTGTTTTCGGTAAATGGAACGAAAGGTTGTAATTATTTGTGAAAATGTCGCTATATTGTCCCAAAAAAACTGGACCAATGTCATTATTCTTGCAATCTTCTGTGTACAAGTAATACATTGTTTTACGTCTAAGTTCTGGTCCTAAAGCTATCTATTTACCTCTTTCCTAACATAATGTCCATTGACTTTTGTAAACAATTCAGTTTGTCTTTTCACACGATCTAACGTGTTTTCGAGTATCTTGATATGCGGTTTTACTTTCCTATCTGGTCTGTCCAACAAAGTGTTTGTCGTTATTTTTGTTCAATGCAAGATCAATGTAAGATTTCCCGACGCACACAGTTTTTGAGAAAAATGGTTTACAGACTAATATTTTCTCATTTCCTTGTTTGCTTTCATTTTTTCTTAATATTTCCGTCCTCGTCGGGGTAAGTTCTAATAGGTGTTTCTTCAAATTGTGAACGCACGTTTTGTTTTGGCCACCTTCTAATTAATTCGATATATCATTCACATCTGAATTTTGCTCCATTGTGTATTGAGTTAAACGATTTGTTTCATCCTCTGACCAATTGAAGTCGTCTGACATCTAGAATACAAAAAATTGCTTTAAGTAGCATTTAAAGCTTGACCATGTATAATAATAATAATATTTTTGGATATTGAAATGAGCTAAGACTTAATATATCTTGTTCTGACAAATGTACATGTATATATTTTTAAAAAAATGTTTCTTAAAAACAAGGAAGACTATCCAACAGGGAAAGCCACGTTCAAAAAACGCAGCTTCCCCAAAGACACACACGAACAACTCTCGCACACCATACACAAAAATGAACACAAAAGCACGAAACAAACAAATACAGGAACACAGTGGGGCACCGCCTTGGAACGGTCAATGGCAAAACCACCACTGGGGAGTTTAAACCGGTTTATGGTGCACCTAACCTCACTCATACCCCCACCATGTTCCAAAGTCACAAGACAGTGTAAATAATTAAAATAATAATTAATAAATAAACCGCCAGGTGAAACCCTAACATACGTAAAGGCAACAGAAGGTATGTAATGTAAAATAAAAATATGCCCTTGTAGATATAACATAAAAATGCAGTCCTTAAGAACCTAAAACGCATGTACTCAATGCCTTTGCAGAAGACAGAGCAACAAGGGAAACACCTTTAAGGGCCCGACGGAACAGGCAAAAAAACAGAAATCAAAATAGCTCAGTCCTTGTGGGGTTTAAGAACTAACAAACATAGAGTTTTCACCTGATCCGTCAGACACAATCAAAGAGGAAAGCGTAGCGTCCAACTGTAAAGGAGTTGAACACCAACTCAACTTCGCCGTGAATAGTGTGTCTTTAAGTTACTATTTACATAGATCGGAACGCAATAGTAGACTCTAATGGTCCAATGTAAGATGTAATTTAGATAATAATATTATTATTATTATTATTATACCAGATTTGTTGAGCGCCATTTTCATATGTAATATACGTTCAAAGGCGCTTTACAATTAAACATGTGACACATCGCAGATATGTAGGAAAATAACAAAACATGACATATGCAATCACAAAACTGAAACTGAACAATTTGATTAAACGCCTTTTTATAAATGATATTTTCAATGGCGTTGTACATAATAATAAAAGATAATAGTTATTACAACAGTATCATAAATGAACAATGATAATATTTACAGCCTTATTGTAACAAACAGCCATGACCGCACCCCACCCCCGAGGTTGTTTTACCCCTATTGCCAATACCAGTGCTTTAAACATCTGGTACGCCCAGACGGGCTGCATATAGTGGTTCAACCTCCCGGTAAATGGTGCCATCATGTACTGTTTTAGATAGAAATACCACACATTTCAAGTGTAACTCAAGTCTTGCGAAAAAACACACACATAGAACGTCATAACCCTTAAAATATGACATGATGAAATAAAAGATGGATTGTCAATTTAGTTAATTACATGATGAATTGTACAGTTAAGAGATCTTCGTCAGCGACGAATGACTTGCTGTAGTTCTGTATTACAAAACTAACAATGGCATATTTATTATGAGTAGAAACAGTCACAGTTGGTATCTATGTGTTGTAGAAAATTTTGAAAAGGTGTGTTTTGAGAGCTCTTTTGAATGAATTAAGTGATGAATCTTTTCTGAGATTGTCAGGTAGAGAGTTCCATAGTTTTGCGGCGGCAACCCTGAAACTTCTATCCCCGTAGGTAACCAGTCGACTTGTTTGTGGCACAAGGGTTGTTGCTGCATTTGCTGACCTCAGATTTCTAGTTGGCACGTACACCTCCAGTAAGTCTCTCATATACACCGGCGACTGTCCATGCAAGGCATTGAATGTTTGAATGAGAACTTTGTATTTGATTCTATCTTGTATTTGAAGCCAATGAAGATCTTTAAGGATTAGTGTTATATGTTCAAAACGGGTTGTTTTCGTAATAAGACGTGCAGCTGTGTTTCGGACATTTTGCAGTTTGCTCGTTGTTGCTTTTGGCACGCCGTACAAAAGAGCACTGCAGTAATCTAATCGTTAGGTCACAAGCGAGTTTATCAGGGTTTTTGTGGCTTCAGTTGTCAAATATGGTCGAATATGACCAACGTGTCGTATTTGACCGTAGCATGTTCGAGTCACAGAATTAACATGATGGTCCATGTGCATGTTCAAATCAAGCGTAGCACCAAGGTTTCGAACAGTTTTTGATGGTCTTATGCTCGATTCGCCAACTTTCAGTTCTAGATTTTCAACATGTTTGGAGTGTCTTTGATTCGAAAAAAGAATTACTTCAGTTTTGTCTGCATTCAATTTTAACATGTTTGAATTCATCCATGAGATGATTTCTTTTAGGCATTGTTAAACTTCATCTATGCAAAAGTATATCTATTTTTTAGTCTTATTAATTTCAGTTAAAGCAAAATATGCTTTCTTCATATTGAATCAAATGACGTTGTTTATTATAAACCAAAATGAAATAGATCTAGTCATACAAATTATAAGAAATGTTATATACTAATAATTTGAAATTTGTATACTTTGATCATAATCGAAATTATTACCTTTAACGTATGCACACATTGCTTCAAATAAGAACAGAAAATGTTCCTCTTCGTCAACATTATGATGACTCCAAACATCTGGTTGGAAGTGTACATTCCAGAAAAATGTAAGTGGACAATCTTCAGAAATAAAATGTATAGCATGTTATCAGCATAAAAAATGTGGAAACAATGGCTTATCTTGACAAGGCCTGAGTGCAATCTATTTGCATACCTGTTTCTTAATATCAGAATGCAATAAGATTTTGAAGTATACTCATTAGCCTGAATGCCCTGTAAAACAAAATAGTTAATAGCCCAATAGACAAATGAAGTCTGATTATTATTTTAAGCCCTATCTGTGTTATATAAAATTAAATGTTTCTGGAAGGCGTCTTCTGTGACATTAAATTCATTCCTGATTTGATCTTTATTGAATAACGATTCTTAACTTTCCGATTCCTTTACTGAGTACATACTCTGGCTGCTCAAAGGGTTCCGTTATGAGCAACATGATATGTAAATTAAAAAGTTTGAATAATAGTCGGAAGATAACCCCTCTCATAAACATTTTTAAGATATTATCATCGACAATACTTATACAGTGATGTTAAAACACTTGGTATTGAAATAAATAAAAATAAATATATTATTTGCTAAATTTTGTATAAATGAGTGCTACCACAACTAAAATTGTCTGTTTCTAATAGTCGATATTTACTTCGTAGAATTTGATCCTAGACATCTCTCAGTTAACAGATTTTACCGAGTAGAGATGAATGAAATTTCAAAGCCATCCGAAGATCAAAAGTCCATGCCCATTTAAATCTTGTAGTCATTGCGTTTATGGTCGAAATGGCCATAAACGCTCAGCATTGCACTTATTTTTTTTTATGATCGCAATAACCTTAAACGCCTATGTTTAATCATAGGCGCACATGAAATTAAACTCGCTAATCATTCTGTTTATGGTCGCAACGGCCATAAACGCGCAACATTACACATATTTGTTTATGGTCGCAATAACCATTAACGCATCTGCGAAAACTTAGACGATACACGGATTTACCTCCTAGCAAAGCTTATCGAGAGATTCTTGCCTCTAATTGCTACCACTGAATTTGAATGGCTAACTGGAATTTCCTCGCCACACTTGTTACTTCACCGTAGTGAACCAAGATCAGGGGAGTAATCCATTCAAGCCCTAAAAGAATAAATACCGCCTAAATGATCTCCCTTGGTTTACGAGAGTAATCTTAAACTATTGGACAAATGACGATTCGACAAACGGTTGACTAGAATATTCCTACACAGCAAAGTGTAATTAACTTTTGCTTTTAATGCAGTTTGTCCTCAAAAATTCTAAATAAAGTTAAATACATTTAATCTGGATTTTCTGCATTTGACGTAAATATCCTAAGATAGAATATTTAAGTAAACTATAGCCACTGGATATCTTTAAAGATATGTCAATAAGTGTATTTTTTCTTTTATCTGACAAGTGTCTCGATAAATATTTCAGATATCTCATCAAAATAAGTACACGCACTTGTAAATGACTTTAAGATTGTTATACAACAAGTTCCCATTCATTCGTATTTCAAAGCTTTTATGAACATAGCTCTAATGTACTTCAGAAGCTTGATAATAGTAAATGCTGTAACATGTAAGTTATTTTTACGTGGCTATTCTGATTGCAGAATAACTCCAGAAGAATAGCAGAATAACATAATTACTCCAGCGGAATGGCGGGAATAGCAGATAAGCAGAATATCTCCAGCAGAGGTGTTGAATGTTGATATATATAAACAAATTAAAACATAAATTGATTGAATGCTTCTGTTGTTTTATGTCTGAAAAAAAAATGTTTTCCTGAAACACATTTTGCGCATTAGGTCAACTTTCTCCCTTGCTACTTGCGAAGAATACTGAATGCATTTAAATATATAAATCTTAATATCTAAAGACAAAACGAGGGTTTAAATGAATACATTCATCTTTTTCGACCAAATGATTTGACTTTATGGAAAACAGGCAGTTAACCAGTAGGCAGTTGAATATTCGTACGCGAATAGGCAACTGGCTCTCCCTGGTGTCCCCAAGACTGATTTACATATTGGAAGGGTCTAATATTGATATTTAAAAACAAATAAAAAAGTTGAATGCTTTTTGTTGTTTTATGGCTTAAAAAGCTTTTCGGAAACAATTCGCAAATGACAACTGGCTCCCTTGGTACTTGTGAAGACTATTGCATGCTCTAAAAGGAATAAATATTTCAAAATATTTAAGAACAAAACAAAGGTTAAGATGAATGTTTTTATCATACTGACTTTCAGGAAGATATCGAATTACCAACTGCCTACCAGTTGGCAGTCGGTTATTCGCATATGAGTCGGCAACTGGTAAACCTGAATGTTTCAAAGACGGATCTATATACTGGAAATGGATTGTTTTGAAATCTAAATGCAAAGTAAGTCTAATTGTATGATTTGATCCCTTTAAAAGAGGTTCTGATTTTTTTTTTAAATTTGATTAGCTATCTACTTTCCAATATGCAGTTGGATATTCGTGCGAAATGAAACGTGATAAACCAATACCTCGAAATTGAACACATGCTATATTGTTTTATTTTGAGTTTAAAAAGGTAATCGAACTTGTCAATACATTTTGAATAACCAACTGGCAACTAATAAGTTGTTGGTTATTCGAATGTTCAACTGCCTACCAACTTTACTGTCATACAAAAACAAAATATGTACATATTCTATAGTCATGCCGTGGAATACATGTATTTATCTGAAGATACGATACGGGTGTAAAAAGATACGGACTGACTGCTTAATATTGCTAAAATGAGATTTAAACATTTCTTCATATTCCAGCCTAAGTGAGATATTGAAATGTTAGAGTGAAATATATTTGATACTTTCTCACAGAAAGAAAACAAAATTCTAACGGAACTACACTTTGCAATTTCATACACTACTACACAACTCGCAAAAACATCAAGTGATCACTCGGTGAAAAAATATTTCGGTCTCTTATATATCGGTCTTACACCGAAGCAAAGATATATCATCTATGTATTTACGGTTTTCAATAATTACAAAACGCGGTTCATTTTGTGCCTGAGTTATGTTATGTTGCGTTTACGTGTTGTCGGAGGGAAAACACGACATGACGACATTAAGAGAACATTAAATACAGATGGTGTTTTGTCATGTCATGTCGACGGGGCGAATCCAAAACAATTTAATAGATCGATGAAATAAAATCTAGTACCCTTAATATCTTATACCGAACGACACGATATCTCAAAAAAAAATCTATTAATTACCAACCTTTATCCTTTATTTTATCGTTTGTTTATCGTTTAAAAACTGTTGAGCTGACGTTTTATTGACCCGCTAACAGAGCAGCACAACAACACGACAAATAAAGAATGTGTTGCTCTGTCAAATTGGCGTGGCGATGACACGATAATACGACAGCTTGAAAATTCACAAAATACGTCACCCGAACGGCACTTTTATCCCCCCCCCCCCACCCCCACTCCACACCCTAAAAGGAAAAGACAAAATATCTGTCAAGATAGCTACCTTTAATAATGCCATTTCGTACATTTATTTTTTATGTCAAGCCGTCGTTTTGTCGTGTTTCCCCTTCCGCGCTTAAGCTATTACAAGACTGTTTGTCATTTTGCACTTTGTCATGAATTTTAAGAACACTTTTTTTTTTCATGGACTTGCCATGGTAGATGTTATGACATGAACTTGCCATTGCAGGTTTTTTCTTATGACAAAATTGCAATGACTTTTTAGAAATTTAGAAAAGAAAAGTGAGATGAATATATTTCTATTTTACTACCTGTACATATGTCCAGAAATAGAAAAAAAACACAAGTCCTTTCCGAAAATTAGAACAAAATGCCATGGCGAAAAAAAGAAATTTCTTGCCTTTGTAAAAGACTGATTTGTAATGGCAAAATCGTTGTTGCCATGGCAAATGCATTTTTGTCCATACATATTTAGAGAGAAAACGAGTACTGAAATGAAAAAAAATTCGCACCAACTTTGAAGCTGGCTAGTTTATAATATATAATAATTTAAAACAGTTTTCATTTTGCGTATGTATATAGGCTGAATTTGGGAAATACCGGCGTGGCCAAAAGAGATCTTTGGCTATTTTAATTAACTTGTGTTAACAACAATTCTCGATCCTGCGGTTGATAATCGAGCTTTTCAGACAAACAAAGACTCAGGAAACACGTTCGTGCTTTTTTAATGTACAGGTGGACACATGGACAAATTATCTGTCCTTCCATGGGCTAGCCTGTAGGCTTCCTCGCATGAAATATATATACAACTGAAGCGAGATTTTCGAATCCATAGCGTTCATGGGGGCAAATAATTCAAAGACAGTAATTTTAACCACTTGGGCCGGGAGACTCTTGAAATACATTTAATTTTCCATAGTAATCGTAAGTCTGCCTACTACCTGTACTATGACGATTCACTATGTTCCTAAGTAAGGGGAAGAATGTAACCAAAATGTTTAGTGGTAGAATGAAACAGAATGTGATACAAAAGGAAAAAAATATGCGCAAAAATAGTGAACGTGTATAAAAGCACATCCAATATAAGAGCAGACCCCAGATGAGAATTTGGCACAAGCAGTGTCACGCTCTGCACATCAGTTTACCTACAAACTGAGAATGTAGTGAAATGATAAAGGAAGAATATTTTAAATATGCCCCAGTAAGGTACATCATGGAAATAACATTGATTTTCATTTCATTTTATTATGTGCAGTATATTCGTAAGGGACATCAAATATTTACTATCAGAATGTATAGATCTTTTATAATTGAGACAAATACAGAGATAAATCTTTATTAACCAATACCGGGATTTCTATATTATTTTTAGCTATTACTGTAAATTTCTATTTAGCAATAAGTGATCAAGCACATAAATGATTTTGAAACACTTAAAGTGGTTGTTTCAATTATTCACTTTGGATCTCACTGGACTCATCTGCATCGTTTAGAAAATAAATAGCATCTAAAATTAAGGACAGTCCGTGGTAACCATCGTTAGCGGCAACTTATTTTAGTTTTTCGCAATCTTTTATAGGTATTTATAGAACAGATGGACAATGGTATACATGCTAATATAGTACATTCTGCAAAATACTTGCTCAAGTACTTTTGCATGTAAATATTCCGATAGTATTCAATTAAAGAGTTATTTGGCCAATAGCTACCCAATTGTCAGATTAGCCGGAAACAATAATGTAGTCCTGAAGTTCTAGTCACATTTGTTTGTCATTACATAAATTAATTGCCCGTCTGTTTAGCTCAATAGGGAGAGCGCAGATCTATGAATCGTTGTTTCGAAAATTCGATATTTAGGCGTTTCCCTTGACGATTGCGATTATTTGATTTTGACAGGTTAGTAGTCACTTGCTGAGAACTGGAATTTTGTACTGGCGAACAATCCAGGAACATTGTTTCAGTCGACTGGCAGCCGCTACTTTACTGAATTACGGTTCAAAACAGCGCTTAACCCAAATCAAATGAATAAATGCTTTTTGAAACGCTTCCTACGCAATACGTATTCGATGTCTACAACTAGACTCCACATAAAATGGCAATGTCTAATAGAAATAGACACATATTGTTATATTTAAACGCATTTAGTTCAGTTAATCCTTCGGATTTCTGGATACCTGTTGACCTTTCATCTAATTACCAGTTACAAATGGATGGCCTGATTTAAATTTCCCGACATCCATTTTAAACATCATATCGCATTCTTTCAGACTAATCGAAAAACTGTTGCCCCATCTCGATTGAGGGAAAGTATGTTTGTAACTTTTATTAAATGTCTGTTTGCAAAATGTATTCAGCTCATTCAAAATATGTTTAAAGTAACGAACTTCGCCAGTGAAGTCATTTCCTTCTCTTTCTATTTTTGTGTTCAGCTCTTTTGAAAAATAGTTATAAATTCCATAGTCCAACCTGTTTGTAGTTCTAAGGTGTTCTATTTGTTTTTCATTAAGAAACACTGGTGTGTGTTTATTTGTCTTCCTCCTTGCATATAATATATCAAGAAATGACCAGTTAAGAAGTCGTTTCAAAAGAACAAGGGACTCGTTCATTCTTTCTGAAATAACTACAAGTAACAATTCAGAGTTCAGATTATTTAAAATTTCCTGAAAATGATACTGATCAATACTATTGTTTTCTATTCCAAAGAAAGAGGCCATTCTATTCTGAGTTCCGTACTTTGATGTATTGCTCACAATTTCATCGATAAAACTTTGTGCAGAAAGTCCCATCTGTTTTCTTAATGCCTTTTTTGTTTTATTGTAGAAGGTCTCACTGATAATCCTCTGTCCTGGTTCACGTACACTTCCAATTATGGCTGGATCACGAACAATATGAGTGAAAAAGTGATAGTCATAAATTGCGTGTGTAGCAAAAATATCAAAATGTTCTTTTTTCTCCAATAAAATAGTTTGCTGAGCTTTCATGATCATCGTGTCCCGATAAAGAAATACTTTAAGATTATTTCTTATTCCAAACCTAATGAATATGCATGAAATTGTGCTTGAACCAGTCTTAGGTACTTTTATATAGCTTATTCTTTTAATTTTACCTTGTTGTATTGATTTATTTCCAAATATGTCGTTGTTGAACAGTTGTGTTGTTTCATCATGCACAAGTGTCCAAATATAATAGGTCAATAACACTAGTAACAAAGTACCTCCAACATTTATTGTGTACCTGTAATTGACACAAAAAAGTCAGTATTTATACATTTTATATGATTCAGATTAGATAATAAATAGTAACGTCATATCACTTCAATAATGTCATTATATTATGACATAAAGCTTTAAGAAACTTTTAGCAGATATTTACATTTTTAAAGTCTTATGTTAAAATGCAATTAAAAGTATGCAAAGGAAATATATATACCATAATGAACTATGACTAAATGGTCACAGCTGAGTCACCTACATGAATAGCTTAAATGGTATTCACTGTTTATCTGCATACACTCTTCAAATAATAGAACAAATTTTGCAAAGTATTTAAACTATTGTTGTCAATATGAAAATATCTATACGTAAGTTTACATCACTACAAATCTGTATGGGTAATAAAGTTAATATTTTTCGGCTGACTTGGTTGAATATACATGTACTTGGGATGTCATTTGCATATGATCATTCACATTTAGAAACACGTGTTCGTTTAATGTGTGATCAGCAAACATTCGATTGTAAATAATAATGTCCATGAAGTTAAGTAAAACGCTATTTCAATCGGTCCCAGAAATTACAGAAGGAAAATTGGCACAGAAAATAATAATACTATAAAAGAACAACTCAAGACAGTTGAAATGAGTACAATATTTTACTACTAACAAAGTACTATAGCAATAAATATCTAATTTGATTTTTAGACTAATGTTTGGCAGAAACTGGCCACAACTTCACATGAATATCAATATACAAATTCATATGATATAAAGTATCTGGTTAAAATGCAGATGTTGAGGACTTGGAAACACAGGCCTTATAAAGTATATTTGAAGCAAACAAACTTCTAATTACACAACGTTAAGATATACTGATGGAGGGTGACCTAACCGCCGAACCTGTAATCAGAATTCAACGGAGAGCAGGTATATGAAAAACAGACATACATAATATGTGACTCATTAATACGTTTTTATATGTCACATACACATTTCATAGTTCTGGAAAACAAGCATTGTCATGTCCACGAATTTTCTTGCAAAAACTGTTAATTTTCCTCAATAAATCAACATGTGCAAACTGTCAATATCACAGTAGAAGCTATAACGACTGAATGCAAGGAAGGGGTAGGCTGAACTTGAACGCATAAGATGTACCTGAAAATATAAAGAACAAGAGCGCCGCCAAGCGGGGCAAAATACGCCCGAAAGGTTACATCAGAGAGTTGGAGCAGAATTTAAAGAACTTGACTGTTGAAGCCCAAAGAACAGGAACAACAAAAAGAAGAAATTCCAAAAAAAAAAAAAAAAAAAAAAAATGAAATAAAATAAATAAAAAAATTAAAAGTCCAAGAAAAAATTCTAACCAGATAAAGTTATGTCAAAATACATCTAAAAAATGGATGTACCATCAATGTTGTACCACAGAAAAGTGGTCTCGATTGCCAATAATAAAAATGTCTCAAAATCAGCGATTTATAGTAACAAAAAATTAAATAATTAAAACATATATTGTAAGGGAACAATGAAAACAAGAGCACTGCAATACATAGCAATATTTACGAAGCAAAGTCATATATGACCTTTGATCCCTAAGTGTGACCTTGACCTTGAAGCGAGTCATCAAATAAACATGCGCTCTGCACGTCGCCTTAGTGTGGGGAAGATTTGTACCAAGTTTCTTAGAAATCCTTCAAGCAGTTCTAGAGTTACAGAGCAGACACAGCAAAGTGATATATGACATTTCACTCCTAAGTGCGACCTTGACCTTGAAGCTAGTCATCCGAAACAAGCGCTCTGAACCTCGTCCAAGTGTGGTGAACATTTGTGCAAAGTTTATTTGAAATCCTTCAAGCAGTTCAAGAGTTACAGAGCGGACACGAAACACACTCATACGACCTTTGACTCCTAAATCTGAACTTGACCTTGAAATGAGACATCCAAATCACGCGCTCTGCTAGTCATCTTGGTGGGGTGAACATCTGCGTCAAGTTTCTTTGAAATCCATCAAGGGGTTCAACAGTTACAGAGCGGACACGAAATTTCTAACGGGCGGACGGACAGACGGCCACCGGGACCATAACATAATACGTCCCTTCGGGCGTATAAAAACATATAGTTGTTTTCATATAGCATTTTTGACCACATATCAACAAGAGTGCCAGAATGTCACAATATACGCCCGTCACAGCAAATTTCTTTCAATAGCACCTGTATTTTCAAATGGAATTTTAATTTTGTGATTGCTTAATTATTGTAATTCTTATGGTTTTTTTTCAAAATCCAAATAAAAACACTTTAATAGGTAGAGATACCTTAAAATACACATAAAATTTGAAAATAACATCTATGTTGTACCACATAAAAGTGGTCTTGATTTTTTCCTACGGTCAGTTATATGAAAGTTACAATATAAGTTATTTATAGTAACAACTAAGGGAAGTAGATCTTAAAAAAAGGTTGTAAGTCCACACAAAAATCCTTACCAGGTAGAGATAAGTCATAAAACACCTCAAATTGGACGTTACATGCATGTTGACTACAGAAAAGTGGTCTTGATTTTACACTACGAATAGTAATGAAAAAGTTGCAATACAAGCTATTGACAAAAACAACAAAGGAAAGTAATTCTAAAGAAGGGAGCTGCGCATGACACTTAATCTCATAATGGTGTACAATTGTGCCAAGTTACATCAAAATCCATCCATGTATTAAGAAGAAATACTTCAGACAAAGTCATTCTTGTATCTGACATTTAGTCTCTAAGTGTGACCTTGACCTTAAACCTAGGGACCTGACTCTTGCGCATGACACTCCGTCTTGTGGTGGTGAACATTTGTGTCAAGTTATATCAAAATACATCCATGCATGAAGAATAAATGCTCCGGACAAAGCTTTCATTCCTGTATCATTTGACCTCTAAGTGTGACCTTGACCTTAGACCTAGGGACCTGGATACCGCTTTACAAAAGATCTAACGATAAGTTTTAGCGTTAGATATATCTTACGCTTGTCTTAAGAATTTTGGGTGTTTTACAAAACAAATCTTAGTTAAGATATCTTATTTTTTCTCGTAACTTTAAGAATGGTCTAGGGCACTCTTAAACCGCTAAGATAATCGTAAAAAAATGGCGGTACCCATCATGTGTTCTGCCTTTTTAGTTTATTTCGTCGACTACGCGATAAAACAGCAAGTGTTACATTACAGGTAGATGTCCCATAGGACAGAAACGAAAAACGCTAAGAGTTTGAATTTTTTTCATTATCTATGTAATGCTTTTACACTACACAGTAGCAATGATATGTCTTATTCAAAGTCGTTTAACTTAAAATGGGAGAGTGCACATTGTTTGTAAATACTCTATTCTCGACAGTCGTACATAGTCAGGCCAGGATCCAGGGCCGCTTAGGCCGACCGAGGGGCCAGCAGTCCCCCCGCCAGTTGGCTGAGAAGTGAGCCATCAATATTCATACAACTATTTTGGCACAGAAATAATATTTTCTCAAAATGTAGACCAAAGTAGTATTGTATTATGATGGAGCGAAAACTGTTTGACGTCATTTAACCTTCAGCCTTTGATCAAACTGACCAATGCTGGCCAATTCAAAAATCCTTCGGTTTGATGGAAGTAAGTCCCTGGGACCAAGGTCCACTCGCACAATTAAAAAAAAACACAGGTTTTGAACCCAGTGAAAAAATTTACTGACCAATATATTACATGATTATCTAAAATATTTAGAAATAGAAACATGTTAATAAAGGAAACTTGCCTACCTGTGATATGTTTGCATTTTATTAAAACCCCGGAAGAAACTTTAAAACTCACACTGAAAAAACGATTTACAATAGTTTTGTCCTTTCAACGCTAGCTTTATGATTGAAGTGTAGTAAATATTATTCCCACACACATTGTTTGACATTGAGTTATGCTCAATATAGCGCACTACCGCTTTTTCTTTTTTACAGGTAAATTCCTTCAATATTGATTGAAGCAACTTTTTTAAAGAAAGTTATATCCGATTTGAATAAAGATCCAGCAGAGTATAATGTTAAAACATTAAAACTACGTGCTCATGCCTTTATTACACTAATTTATGTACACAGATTTTACCCTGACCTATATGTCTTTTTCAAGCCAACCTATGAAAATAATGCCGAAAGATTTCGTAAAACTTCGGCAGTTTCCGCTGAAATATTGAGTGATAAATATATGTTTCGAATTGTGAAACGTTGTCTGCTAGCTATTAAGATTGTGTGGATTAAGTAGACCTGATCAGTTACTTAAACATGCACTCTTGCCACTTCCGTGAATCTTCCGGACATTTCGGTCAAAATGGCGTCCGCAAAGGTCTGCTAAAGGGGTGTGTGAGACTGAAAGCCTATAATCTACAGCCGGTGCTTGAATAGTTGCATTGGCTAGATTAAGAACTGACAGGTGTGCCTACAACCAGTGCTTGAATAGTTGCACTGGGTAGGTAAGAGAGAGACGGCAGGGAATAAATGTATATAGATGAGAAAAAAATGCCCGCCCTGCTGTCCATCCACATAAACGGGCATTTTGCATTTTTTTTTAATATTTGTTTATTTCTTTATTTTTTTAGGAGTAGTACAGAATATAAAGTTTTTGGCACATTTTAACAGTAGAATAGAATATAGCGTTTTTAACCATTTTTATTAAAATGATTTATAATTGTTTGTTCATTATGTTTTACATTGTTAACTCTCAGTATTTTATACAATAAATCATAAATGTTTATACCATCTTGTAACATGTTCATGAAAAAAAAAAAATAATAACCACACAATACACTTGTTTTGTTTTGATATTGTATGCTGTTATACTTTACTCCAGGTATATATTTGATTACTTCTTTCGGCGGAGGAAGTCCAAGCGGGTCAAAGTACAAAGTACTATGAAGAAAACCCTTGGTTTGATCAAAGTATATTTTATTTACATAACAAACCCAGTGTGTTACAGGCCCAACAGAGTTATCTAAATTGATTATTGCACATTCATTCTTTAACGCCTTGGTACGCTTTGTTTTTTATTATTCCGCATTCAACCGAATACGGTTATTTACAACCCCCGGGGATCTTGGTCCAATTTGTCTTTAATCCTTTTGTTTTTGGTAAATTATTTCTACTAAATACGCCCCTAAATATTTCAATTTTCAAATGTTTTACCAATTGTTCAATTTCAAAGTTAGAACTTGGTTTGTTTATAAATTTTATTTTTTTACAATAGGAATTCGTCTGTAAGGCCTTTTTTTGAGAGTCATTTGTATGCCCTGGTCTTGTCGGTTGGCAATAAAATAAAACCGCCGTCTTGTTTTTGTTTTTGTTTTAATGTAATTACACCAGTTCCCCTTAATTGTTTTCTTTGAATAAGTGTAAGATATGGTGATATCATATTTCTCTTATCATTAGCTACCGAATTCATACCTTTTCCAAGTAACTTACTGACACCAGTACTGGCTAGACCAGAATGAGCACAGATGCCTAACGGGCCTAATATTTGTGGAGCTATTTTTGTAGCTACCGGAAGTATTGTTCGGCCTAACAGACTAGCAAATGCACTAATAAAACCTCCGTTTTGACCTTTACTGGACATTTGTTTTTTATTAAATTGTAATTTCTAATCCCTTCTTACTCCTAATAGACTTTTAATTTGATTAATTTGTGTTTTGTTTAAAGTAAACGAAAGTTCCCACGTAATTGTTAATATTTTAATCTAAAAGTATGTGGAATTTTCCTGGCGGAATATTTAATTTAGCTGTTAATGTAATATGCTTAGGATCTTCTGCAATTCCTTCCTTTTTAAATTCTAAGTTAAAATGAACAAATCCAAACGAACTTTGAAAATTTAATCTATTTAAAAGACTTCCTGTGGTTTTATTAATTTGTTTATGAAAATAATTAAGAACATCATCATAAATTCTTGATATACTTGTATATTCCGTTTCGGGATAAAAAACACCATTACCAACTTCAAGACGGCATTATTCCAACCTACAATTATTATATGCTGCATTAACTTTAAATGTATCTAATAAATGTGGGTAATGTTCTTGTGAATTACTTTTATCAGGTCGTTGTAAATAAACAAACACATGTTCGGGTTTTGTTATACCAGCTGTTATTCTAAAAGTTTCATTACTCTGCTGAGTATCTGCGAATTGTGTCATCATTTCAAGAAAATATTTCCACCTTGCACTTGTATATCTTTCGGAAATTAAATTAAGTCCATAATCATTGAAAATTAAACTCGGAACCCACAAAATTAATTTAGTTAAAATTACCCTGCCTCATCAGCAGCATTAACTTTGGGAATTATTCCATCATCATTTGTTCATTGAAGCATTATTTGGACTTGACTTCGTGGTAGCATGTTTTGTTCCAAACCTTGAAAAAAATATTCAACGGAATTTTAGCATTTACATTATTATCACCCTGGATTAATCCCTTTCTAGCAGCAAAACCTTTATCAAATCCGGCTTGGTCATCCCTGCTTTCAGCACTAGCGGTAGTATCTAAATAAATAAATTCATTTGTTCCAGTTGATTCTGCATAATCCTTAGAAAGTTCAACTAATTTTTTTACATTTATTACCTTATATAAATTATTACAATCATAGGCAATTTTTCCATTTTGTTTAACTATTAGCTGATCAATTATTGAAGCTTCGTTGTTAGTATTATAGCAATTTGACCTCACTCAGCATCATTATTACTATTAGCAAGTTTATTAACTTTAAAACATACTCCAAAACAACCATTAAACCAATCAAAATATTAACTTCTATCATTAATTGTAAAATGATATCCACTTTTTTGTTGTTTAACGTTATTTCCCAATATTAAAGTTGTATCTAATTGAATAGGAGTTAGTTCATATCTTTCACAATACTGTTTTGTTCTAAACATGTATTATTATATATTATTTTATTTTTTATCAATTAATCTGTTAATACGTTTACGCTGAGCTGAAGTCCCAGATACTGACAATAATTTATTTAATCTTATATTAATATCCTCCTCCTCATTATTCGAATTTGTTTTTTTGGCAATTCCTTAGCACTTATATTATCAACAACAGGTGTCTTAACATCAGTACGAGCCTGAGCGGGTTTTTTAAAACTTTTGATTTTTTTCTGTAATTTTATTAGCAGCTAAATTCCCGACTTCCGTTCCAAACTTTTTTGTTCCACTTTCAAGGGCAGTTTTTCCTGCAGTTTCCAGAGCTTATGTTCCGACACTACCAATTGGAGATGCAATAGAAGATGAAAACAATTTTGTTAAAGTGTCAAAGATACCTTAACATTGCATAATTTCTTCTCCCGTTTGAGTATGAACATAAATGAATATTTCTTTATTCTTGTCATAAACTTTCTTGTACTTTATATATTTATATTTCTTTTAAAAGTAGTGTAAAACTTGTTTCTACTTCGTTAAAATTAATTATTCTACCAAATACATCTATAATATTTATTCTTATTGAATTCATAAAATTTTTATTAATTTCAGAATATCCGACTCTGTTTGGGTCCTTTTTAAATGGACAAGCTCTTGTTAAATCTGCAGTACTTAGAGCATAGATAATATCACTAAAATTACCATCAACAAGTGAATTATCAATAAGATCACAATGAATGTAAATTGTATCCACAGAGTTAGTTATATTTGGTGTTGTTTACATTTTTTTTTTCTCAAATCCGAGCAATGTATGAAAATTTAATATTCTTAAATCCAACATAAAATTATCATGAATTGAAATTAGGATTTTAAAACTACTTAAATCAAATTCCAAACTTAAAGGGGCAAAGTCTGATTTATCATATTCAAAATCACCATTACTTATCAGTTTTTCTCTAATATAATTATTAATGTCTGTATAACTGTACGAACCATTTGTAAATATGATATATTTCCATTCTTTACCATTATTATAACGAATTCTTTTATTATCGTATTCTTCACTAATATTATGGCAAGAGTAAGTCATTATGTTAATACTATCCAAACCAACAACATAAAGGACATCGGACATTATGCTAGGGATTTTGCCCTATGTTCAATGTTATTTCTTGACTTCAGTACCTGATAGTTTTATATAACAGCTTCAAATACTGATAGATAAGTTATATTCCTATCAAACTGTCACAAAAAAATAGTTTTATTCTATATTCGTTTTCTTGAAATTCGAACAGTTTGTAACTAAGGGTCATATTTTTGAAAAATTTAAAATGTGTATTTTTAGTTAAAATAAGCATTGGTATTTAAGGTTTGTCTACTACGAATTATTTTAACACAATAAATAAACTGATACCATGCAGATTATCAGTTTTATTGACAGTTTTCAAAATAAACGAAACGGGAAAAATAAAAGTGGAACAAAACATTTGGTCCCTAACTGTACTTCAGTTATTTCCACCCCAGTGCCCATGATAACACTGATGCATTTATCATATCCTGTTGTTTGTTTTCTATACATCTATTGCTATACTGTATTTATACACATGTACAATACTGACCGGGCATTATGTGGAGGATTATTATTGAATACATGCAGTGGTGTAGCTGGCCATACATTGGCGTAGTTGGCCTTTTTCAGTTGAAACGGAAGGGTGCAGGAGACTGCCTATTCCACTGCGGGTCCAGGGATGCCTTACTTTTAGCATATTATATCAGTGGAACTTCACTAGCTAGTATCAACATTTATATAGATATTCTTGGGGTGTCTGTGTTAGTTCTTTGAGGTCATTACTAGTATTTCGGTTGGCTTCGAAATAAGTTTCAGACGTGTGAGCGAATTGATGTTAATTCTGGGGGTGTCAGTGTTAGTTATGGGCGAGTCAGTATTAGTTCTATGGGTGTCAGTGTAAGTTCTGGAAGCAATAAGGTTAGTTAATGAGATGGTGTCTGGTGTAGTTTTTGTTAGGGTATAGGATGCTGGATCGAATACAAGCAAATGTTGCTCTTAAAATATATTCTAGGTTTGCTTCAACTGTGTCCTACAAAAAGTAAAAAACTGCACCTAAGTGGCACTATTCCCATAAAAGTTCGTCTGTATTTCTTTGTCATGTTTACGTTGAAGACACATAATTATGTAATATGTCAATGCCACTTGCTTGGTTCTTGACTTAAGACAGATGCAGTTGTCTCAATTCTGATAACACTCAATCGGCGGACTTAGACTGTCAAGAGGTAACAGATCTGATTGAAACATTCATAAGATATATGTCACAAATTGACATACGGGCCTTATTTTACCTGTAGTGTAAATGCAGGTATTGCATCATCTTTTTGTAAATTTTTTGAGTTATTGAGGTAAATGTCAGATTTCACGCATAAAATACCTCTAAGGTTTTTCTGTATTTCATAACTTAAAGGTCCAATACTAAGGAAAGTGAACATTTTAATTTCTTTTAAAAAGCACAGAAACTATTTCATTTTATTGGAAAATGAAAGTTGGTATGTATAAATTCGAAATAAATCGCAGTATATGTACAATTATTTTTCTATGAAGTATGAAGAAAGTTAAAAAGACCTGGGGGGTCATTCTGTCGATTCATTGTAATTTCAACATAATACACATACATTTCTTTGAGTTCCAAAGACCTTCTGTAAATTTTGAAATGCCAATCTTCATTATTTAGTGTCTTGCAGAAGTCTATGCACTGGCTATGAAAAAAATTGCCAACTCACTTTCCCTTAGTAATGGACCTTTAAATATCCATGTAAATTTCATTAAATTCGGTTCAGTAAGAAGAAAGTTGATATTTTATAAACTTCAGTAATTCATGTTTTTATCCCCAAAACCACTATAATGGGCCTCAAATTGTCAATTTCAATCCGCGCCAAAGTAGTTAG
>NW_026459907.1:0-66747 GCF_021730395.1 Mercenaria mercenaria
ACTCGACAGCATTATGAACATTGTAATTAACATATCTAATGTATCGTAATTTGTTTGTCCAAGATAGAATATTTACCTGCAAGGCTTAATATAGACAATATTTTAAAAACCTAGAAAACCAGATTGATTACCGGACGCCTTGAAAATCCTTATAGGATAGGAGAGGCTAGGCGTCCGGTTACCGGTTGGCTAGAACGCTTTCTAGGTGTATGGTTACCGGACGTCTAGACATTCCATTTATAAAATGGTAGCTGTTTTTGCTGTGGGTCTCATTAGTCATGTAATTTCTGTCTGGTGACTACTCTCATGCCAGTATTGTTGATTCAGAATGTTTTGTAACATGACGATTGTATATGGATTGTGGGAAATAAGGCTATTTAATGATTTAATGAAAATCTTTCTGCTTTTGCACTTTTTAGCCATGCTGTGTGTAAAACAATTTATGATCCTTTAATATAATATATATATATATATATGTATATATATATATAAATTCTTAGTATAATATCTTTTAAAGTATTTTAAGGTAAGTTAATGAAATCTTTCACATTCAGATTATCAATCTAGTATTCAGTTTTTGATTGTTAGTGATGTTTACAGTACATTTAATGTATCTTCTTTCAGATAATATTCCTTGTTCCTTTGATGGTTCATTCCACTACAGCTTGTTCATATACCCTACTACAGCCAGGGAATTGGTCCTGTTTACTTTAAGATCTCAAGAAAATATAACATATTTTTGATGTGCTGTTAGTGATCAGGTAAGTAACATGCAGCTAATGGTTCCCATTATAATTTTAATGCAATATATTATTTATTTATACCTCTGCCAAGGTTTCGTTGGATACAATACAAAAAAAGTCTAATTGTATACTTATGATTTGCACAATGTATGTACATGTACTATAAATGACTATTAAATGGCTTAAATTGACAAAACTGGCATAATTGAAATTTAATTTTAACAAGCCGGTTTTGAGTTCATGGATAATTTGAATGCTTAACACTACATGTACATGTGTAAAAGTATATGTTGATGATATCTCATTAAGTTGTAAATAGTTCTGAAGAAAGGAATTTTAATTAATTAATTGAATTATTAGTATCAGTATACCAGATTTATATAGCGCCCTTTTCATGATAAACACGTTCAAAGGCGCTTTACATAGAGCGAACGCAGCCACAACGGGCGCGAAATTCATCCTCTACTAGTACAGACACAGAACGATCTGACCAGAGGGAAAGAGTGAGGTAAAGTCCCAGAACAGATAGTGAGAAATCATTATAGATACAGGCCTGTCCGGCTAACTTAGCCTAGCTCTTTGTGGATAGACAGTCTGGTTCTTTGTGTCCGGTGTATAGCACCGATACACGCGAAGCCGTCTTTCCTGGGAAGAACCAGTACAGGCCTCTTAGTTAGGTGGGAGACACTCAAGAGCATCTCAGAAATTTCCAGTGCCTGGACGGGGATTCGAACACCAGACCTCTGGATTGTAGTCAAGCGTGTTACCACTAGTCCACCGACCCGAAATCAATTAATTGTTATTTCATTTAATTGTAATGTGGTTATTTTCAAAATTAATTAACCCATCCTTGACTTAGAAGTTGTGAGGTGATTGAATTTTTTACCAACTTTATTGCACCAAGAATATGGAATAGAATGAAGACTCTAAAGGTTCCTGAGACTCATGAAAATAACAGATACTTTTACCAAACACTTAATCTTTTTTTCAGGAAGGCAAATGTGTCAGGACACTGGTTATATGACCCAAGGAAGTGCCTACGCCTTTAGTATATTGAACAATGATTTGGGTCCAATCGCTAAGGTGACTATTTCTTAGCCTGGCTGACAAACGATGTAGAATGACCTTTGTTAAATCGTAGAGCTGGTGAGACCAAATATCTCATATATAGAATTTTCCTATGGCTACCTTGCCTAAATAATTCGCGTACCAATGATTCGTAAATTATTTCTTATTATGAGCTAGAGAATTTCAGGGATCAGGGAAATGTTTCAAACTAACAATCTCCAGTTAAAATGACTGGCTCAATGTCCTATAGGCTCTGTACATGACTGGTCTTTTTGTTGAAGTTCCCGTCAGACAATGTCTTTGAATCAACAACATACGAGTCCTATCGCATAGATGCTCGGCCTCTGTCCTCTCAACTCTATATGATTGCCCTGACTCCTGGATGCTCAGCGCCTATATGCTATCAAATGTAGCATTCATCTACCATATAGGTATATCCCGATGCCTTGGCTGTACTTCGCCAGTAATGCTGAACCGTCTATACGCTGGAACTCTCTTAGTATCTCAGTAGATTACCAAACTCTGGGTCTCTGTCTCAGCTTCACGATGTTCAGCCTACATATGCTATCGTATATAGCATTGAACTACCATTAAAGTAAAACTTCTATGCGCTGGCCCTAAAGCTTAAAACCTGGTTGAAATTCTGCAACTCTTCTTTAGTCTACGAACTTCCAATGTCTTCTTTTTAATAATTTATCCGCCCTGACAGGGTAACTGCAATAGTCTCCTTATCAAGGTACTTGGATAAATTATTAGTTGAATCCTCGATGTGTCTTCTTCTACCGCTGGATACCGAATGAGCTCTCTGTCATCCATCTACCTATTTATACCCCAGCAGACATGCTATTTTTAGAACTTGTTTCTGATTGGTCCAAATTTAAACAGCGTTTTACAACGCGTACCTGCTCTATCAAATATCTGGTTCCATTTAACTATTGTTTATGACAAAATGTGTGATGCTGGGATACAGCCATCAACATACTGAACCCAAATCAGCCACAAATGACCCAAATCCTATTATTTACAGCAATTCAACAAAAATGATAGCAATGACAACATGAAAAGGGAGTAAAGCACTATCTGTGCTTATATATTTCGTTAACAATACATCAAATATACAAATTATTCTGACAAAATGTTTGATCTTGTTTATGAAAGCGACTCAGTTGGTAAAGTGGCAGACAACTTATGAGCATGGTACATCACTACCTGTATTGGTATTCTATTTTGACCATGCTGATAGCCTGAATAGAAATAACATCTTGCTGTGGTATGGTCTGTGGAGAGTTTTACTAGGTAACAACAATCTTTGATAGCTGTTAAAACAGTGTATACCTTTTACCCTTAAACTGCATGGGGCATGTCTGCCTTTGCAACCAGTGCAGATCAATATCAACCTGCACATCTGTGCAGTCTGATCATGATCTGCACTGTTTTGATATTCAGTTCTTAACTTTTCTATGAGAACCCCCTATAAGCTATTTATGGTACTGTCTCTATTAAAAGATGGAGTAGTTCATTTTACAAATTTAGCAGGTTAGGGGTTAATATAATAAAAGCAAAAACTGTGTTATATTAAATTCACAGGAAAAAACAAGCGACTCTCAGGTTAATTAATTAAAATAAAACGCTTTACTTATTTGTTACAGGATATCACAGACCAATTGATTATTCAACAATGATCACAGGCCATGCAGAGTTTGAATCTGACTGGCACTTTTGAATTTAGAAAAAATCTATGGAACAGGGTGAATGCTGAGACCTTTAATGCATGTAATTGCAGACACAGTGTGTCAGTCATCAAAGAAAGCTCGTATCATTGCATAGTTGGTCAACAATGATTTCAACCCTGTCACATTCTACCAGTGGAGAAATATCTATCACAGTATTTTAAACTGTTGAAGAACATAACCAAGTATTACCACTTGATCATGTCTGCAGAAACACCTGGCATTGTTAGTTTTAAAAATGACAGTCCAGTTGAGACAGTTAACTTACTAAAATCTATCCCACCCCCTAAGTGTGCAATGCCAAACGAATATTATTGACATGGAATGACACAAGCTGGACAAGTGGTACCTGTATGAACACATAAGAGAATACTGTTTGTCTGAAAAGTCAAAGGATTCAGTTTGTCCAAAACCACTTGTACAGAAAACTGAAATTGTGATAGACGAGGATATTTCTGAGAACTGGAAAAAAGGAAGTGAATGTAAAAGATTTAAATTATTGTTGAATTGAAACGTTTTAATACACATCACTCTAGCCTGTTTGCTGTTCATATAAGAGTGTTTAGCTGTTAAAGTTAAACATCAAGTAAAGGTTGTAGTTTCAGTTATTTACATTAAGTATTGGTTGGAAATAAATATTTACTTTTCACCAGAGCTTGTGGCAGTGTAACCTTCATCAAAAGTTAAGCTGTTGTGTTAATTATAAAAGTATTTTTAGAAAAAGAAATTTAGTATGTATGTTGCCATGGTAAAAAAATCAAATTATATTTCAATAAAATTATGGATTTTTATTTCAATAAGGGATCTACAGTACATAATGTAATGGTAAAAGAATGTTCACTAACTTCAGTATTGTCAGTTATAACTAGCCAGATTATGAGGAAGGAATGATTGAAATGTTCTTTCTCACGATAACATCTTTTGTTACAAAGCATGACTATTTTAACGCTTTTGTGAATGTGGAATTTTCAGATTTCTTTTCTGAATACTTATACTTTCATATATTTAACTTATTAGAAATACTATTTTAAGATAAGCTCTTGTTTTTAAATATTATTGCAGGAAAAAGGAATTTAATACATATGTTTCTATTGTAACACAGTTTACTTGGAAAATATGTTCTTTTCTTTTTTAAAATTAACTGTACTTTCTAGTATTCTACTTTAAAATAAACATAAACAATAAAAAATCAATAGTAATATATGTTTCATTTATTTCAAAATAATCATTTATTACCAGCAGATAAAAGGCAATTTATGAAGAAACAATGACAGAAATGTCTTATTCTTATAGTTATTACTCATGTTACAAACACTTTCATAAAACAAAACATTTTAATTTTTATGCCCCTGTCATCTACTGATGCGTGAGGCAAATAGTGATTGCCCTGTCCGTCCGTTCGTTCGTTCGTCCGTCCGTCCGTTCGTCCGTCTTTACGAGGTTAAACAAATCGGACCGTTTCGTCTAGCATTAATACCCTTACTAGAATGTCTTGATACTAATGCAGATGTAACCTGTTACCATTTCTCATTTTCAGACATCACCTGACCTCAGTTTGACCTTGACCTGGACCTCAATTTGGACTTAGGTTGCTTTGTTTGGGCCATCTCTTGGTTAACCAAATGGGACCATTTCGTTTAGCATCAATACCGCTTACAAGAATAAATTGATACTAATACATATGTAACATATGACTATTTTTCATCTTCAAATATCACCTGACCTCAGTTTGACCTTGACCTGGACCTCGTTTTGGACTTAGGTTGCTTTGTATGGGCCATCTCTTGGTTAACCAAATGGGACTGTTTTGTCTAGCATCAATACCGCTTACAAGAATGCATTGATACTAATACAGATGTAACATGTGACCATTCCTCATCCTCAAACATCACCTGACGCCAGTTTGACCTTAACTTTGACCTCATTTTTGGAGGATCTATTGACAAGGATGTCACCGGGGGTAACAAGAGTTCACTGAAAGCAGCTCCTTGTTTTAAACATAGAATTTTGAGATTTTATTTTTGAATACATACACTTCATAATATTCAACTTGTATGAAACACGTTTCCAAGTTTAGGTCTTTTTTAAAAGTATTATTGTAGAAATCAGAATCGAATACATATGTTGCCATGGTAACACAGTTTAATAATGTTTTTTTATAGAAAATGTTAAGGTTTTTATTCAGCTAGACGTTTGCACTTTAAGTGAATATCTAAATATTCATAATTTTGAGAAAATCGCAGTTTAATTTTCTAAGGCTTAGATCAAATCAGGTTTTTGAACTACCTAATATTCTCTTTATATATAAGTAGCCATGGGTCCAGTGTGTATTGTCAGAAAGCATTTTCTAATTATATTTACTAATTAACCTTATGGAATTACAAATGGTGTGACCAATACTCCATATACTGTACCTTAAAGACGCACCCAAAAAAAAAAAAACAAAAAAAAAAAAAAAGAAACTGTATTCTTTTGTATTTCCATGATGGTAGATTAAAGCTAATGATAGGTAGCCCTGCAACATTAAATTATTATTGAAAAAGCCAGCTGTTTTACGATGTAGTTAACAAATTGTGACTTGCGAAATATTTGATATCGTTCGTTTCCGAAGCATTATCCGTCTTACTATTTTCTGTTATTCGTTAAGATCACAATGTGTTAATTTAGTGTTTTAGCCATTTATTATTAATACAAATGTAATAAAACATGTTTACCAAGACATATCATTATTCTAAGAATTCGTGACTAATTATCGTAAATCATGTCCAAAAAAAAAATGACAAGCCTTGTTGGCGTCGGGACATGATACAGGTATGTTTTAACGTAAAAATGTGCTTGACTCAACAGGATTTTTCGAAAAGCGTATTTCATAGAAATTTTGCTGGATTGATAGGGCCTATAGGCTATAGATCTTCTATACATTTTCGGACAGTGGCCGACAGATTTTTCGAATGTTTGGTTGGACCGTCACGCCCGCCGCAGGCCCTTTTATCATCAATTTGGGAATGCCACCGACACCGGTGGAATTGGGAAAGTGCTCTCGGAAATTGTCTTAATTGGGACAATTTGCAAATTACCAAAATCTACATAAATGTGTTTTTGTGTGAAATATTAATGAATTGCATTTCAGTAATTGTTCAACAGTATTACAATTTACCTAAATATACATATAAATTAGCAAAACTATCTTAAAACAGCAAAAACCATAAAAGGCATAATCATTAGGGAATTTTAAATTCAACTTTGGGAAAAAAACATACTTTTTTGCATTCGGATTACCTCCTTTTATCGGAGGTAGATTTATAGGGAAAAATAGCCCCGGGACGTTGGCGTAAGTTGTAAAAAGCCGACCTTTACGAATGAAAACACGACTTATATATCATGTATTATTGTATATATTATGTGTAAATATTAGACAATATTATACGCCATAATGGATTTCCAATTGGAACCAGAAGCAGATGTTTCTTCAATCATTTGGCGGGAAAACTGCACGTGGCTTCCATGTTACTCCTTTTAATATTGACCGCGTGTTAACAACTTAACATCACATTTAGTATTTGCGTTATGTTTTCGTAATATCGGGCTATCATCTACCTTATAATGGATTTCCAAATTGAACTGGAAGCAGACCTTTCTTCAATTATTTTGGCGGGAAAACTGCACGTGCCTTCCATGGTGCTCTATGGTATTGATCGTGTGTTTACAAAAAATTTAGTATTTGCGTTATATTTTCGTGTCAGCAACTATATTAAATTTTCATGGAAGTGTAAACAAAATATTCTTCAACCAAATGAGAATGCATGCTTCAGGGCTTGAATTTATTTCGTTTCTGTAAGCCAGTGACCATTTCTGAAATGGTTGAGTTCATAGTATTTTTCATTCGAGTGTGCTTAATATTTCATTGATGTTAGAAAAAAAAATTACCGACCCAGAAGTAATGGGTCGGAAATGGCAAACAAACATATTTAAGGCTGGTCTTGAAATGCGAAATGATTACTTGCAGGCTTAATTGTCTGACTTGTAAGACTTATCGACTGAAAAAGCACATGACTACTGCACAATAAAGAAACAATTATAACATGGTCAAACATAAACGCTCATTATAAGAGAAGTGAGACATTTTACACTCAAATGTACTCACTTTTATTTTGTTCATAAAATTTGATGTACAGCAAAACCTGTCTGTAGAATTGATATTCCGTTGTAACTTTTCACCCGCAATTCTTATCAAATTGAGACGCATAAATTTCAGAGGATATTTGGCTCAGTTTATTTTCAATTTTTATATGTGAAACGACTTAAGAAAACTAAAATTATCTAGTTGATAGACACTGAATGCGGGTTAAGCCCGCCCACGTTGCATACAACTAAGTTGTTTTTAACTCGACTATACGAAGTATGGAGAGCTGTCCTACTCAACCCTCGGTTAAAGTTTTGATGCGCTTTCCTTATATCTCTGTAATTGCTTGAGAGATTGGACTGAAACTTAAAATAGTTATTCATTCCTTATCATCATCCACATCATGTGGCACAAGGGTCATAAGTCTCGCACCAATATTTCATGAATTATCCCCTCTCCTTTAAAGTTAAAACAATCATCCCACATCATATGACACTAGGCTCATAACTCTGGTACCATTTTATCATGAATTATGCCCCTGTTTACTTTGGATTTTAGGTTAATTTTGATGCATTTTCATTAATCTCTGTCACCGCACAAGGGATTTTATTCAAACATACAGTATTTATTCTACATCATCATGCACAGCATATGACTCAAGAATAACATCTCTTGCACAGTATTTCATTAATTAATCCCCTTTTTACTTACATTTTCAGATTAAAGTTTTGGCGCCCTTTCACTTGACACAAGGAACATAACTCTGGTACCGTACCAATATTCAGTTCGGATCAATGTATATAATGAATGTAAAAAAGTAAGAAACAATTAATGCAAGATGAGGCAATATTCTCAACTATTATGATAATGTCTTCTTTACTTGCAGAAACTTAAATGACAGTATTGACTGGAGTTTGAATTACTCAAAGGGAAAAAGACAAAACAGTTAAAAAAAAAAAACAGTCGTCCATCTTTCATCCGGCATATATCCATAGGTGTTGGATAAAAAGCGAAGTTATAGAGCCGAAGTGGAGTACTTGGGGAAATTATCTTTGAAGGTAAAGTTTGTATTTTAACAGCGTCAAACGGAATACATTAGAGAAATATATTTATAAAATTAATTAAACTTAACTATGAAGAAGAACACACGTCATAGGTTTGGTGTCCGGTACAGTGACTCTATCCCTGACTAATATTTTTTCAATTGGACAGTAGTATGTTACTATGGGAAAGAGTTTAGTGCTTGTAAATATACTATATACTATATATGCGCCATATTGTTAGGCTGCACTTTTTGAGCTCTGATTTGATTTAATTTTGTTGTCGTTAATAGTGGGAGTAGAGACGTGATTTTTGGAGTGTAGTTTTGTGAATGTGTGCTTGATGTGTTTGTGTCATTATATTTTGGATTGCTGCATGTGTTGATCCAGAATCAGCATCAGAAACAATCACATAATATATAAACTTGAAATATTTATTATTGATAAACACTTTGTGAACTTTCGTTCACCATTGTAGTTTTCAGTCATGGATTTTATTATGTATGACAGCAATTTCTTACACAAAATTGGACAATCAACAAGGTGTAGACTTAATTCTATTGTGTTATCAAGGTTAAAAGATTTGAGAATATTGAAACAGTACAGAGGAAAAAGAGCTGGTCGCCTGAAGGCACAATCCTTGAACAATAGCAAAAGTGGTTACGGTAAACCAGTGGTTTTCAGAGGTGTAAACTTAAGCAACCTTATATACCCTAAGAAAAATGGAAATAAATTGAATGGACAAAATGAACAGCTTATATGTTTGACGCTAAATTGTCGCTCGGCATTAAACAAGGATGTTCTTATTGGTCAATTATTACGCGAGGAAAAGATAGATTTTGCTCTTCTTACAGAGACTTGGTTTTCGGACGACAAACAACAACAATATGAAACGTCTGATCTAAATCAAAATGGCTACAAACTGAGTGTTACGAACAGGCAAAATAGGGTGGGTGGTGGTGTTGCACTGACGTGTAGATCTGCTGTAAACATGCGCAAACTTTCGGCAGGAAATTCTCACAGTTTTGAATATGGTATTTGGCAGTTGATTTTCAAGAACATTACTATGCATGTAGTTGGGATTTACAGACCTCCGTCTTTATCCATTTGTTCCCAGTTCGTCACAGACTTCTTTCAATATATGGAGGGAGTACTATCACAGTACTCAAATGTAATGGTCATGGGTGACTTTAATCTTCACATCCACGATGACACAAATGCAGTAACAGAATTCAATAATTCTTTGTATGCCATGGGTTTACAACAACATGTACAATTTAGTACACACACTGGTGGTAACATTCTTGATTTGGTCCTTACGGAAGTCGTAAATGGTGTTGAAGTAGTTTCTTGTGAACAGGGTCCATATATTTCTGGTCACTGTGCAGTCAAAATTGTGACAAATGTTAGAAAGGAAAATATAACAAGTGAGGTGGTGCTCTTTAGAAATTTCAAAGACATGGATACGAACACATTTTCAAGCGATCTGAGAAAAATGACAGTCGAAAGTGATAATGTCGACCTTTTTGTTGAAGAATTTCAGACAGCAGTAGAAAAGATTATGAACTCACACGCACCATTTATAGAAAAAACAATCATCCATCGCGCTCCAAAACCCTAGTTCAAAGAAAAACTTCTTCACCTTAAAAGAGTGGCTCGCAAATCTGAACGTTTGTGGAAGAAACATAGACAATCACATCTGCATGAAGCCTTCAAAACAGCACGTAAAAACTACGAAAAAGAACTCAAACATGAGAAAAAATCATCTCTGAGTGAAAAAGTTCTTAATGCAAAAGGTGACTCGAAAAAGCTTTATCGATTTGTATCTGAGACAACAGGCACTAGGTCTGAGAACCCTATGCCAACTGGACATGACAGTACACTGGCTGAGAAATTTGCAGATCATTTCATGAATAAAATCGAACAAATTCGAGAATCGTTGAAACATTTCGATAAGTTTCAACCATGCGAAAAAGATATTCCTTGTTTGGACAGTTTTAAAGATCTGAGCGAGGAAGAAGTTAGGAAACTTATAAACCAACTACAGACAAAATCATGTGAACTTGATATTCTACCAACAAAAGTGCTAAAATCATACTTGGATGAGCTGTTGCCTGTTATTACCAAATTGGTTAATTTGTCGTTGCGCGACGGCATTTTTCCAACAAAATGGAAACAGGCAATTGTAAGACCTTTGCTGAAGAAAATGGGACTGGAACTTGAATTCGCAAACTACAGGCCTGTTAGTAATCTATCGTTTCTGTCAAAATTAATTGAAAATCAGCTCTGTTCAGACTCAATGATCATGTAAACAAACACAATCTTCTACCAAAAAACCAATCTGCTTACAGGAAAAACCATTCTTGCGAATCAGCACTGTTACGTCTTGTAAATGATTTACTGGATGCTATGGAGAAGAAAGAAGTTACGGCGCTAATTGCCATCGATCTCAGTGCCGCTTTTGATACTGTAGATCATGACATTCTTGTTGATGTGTTAAACAAGCAGTATGGCGTTCGTGGAACAGCACTGAGCTGGGTTGATTCCTATCTGCGCCCCAGAAGTTGTCGTGTAAGTGTCAATTCAGCCATGTCATTTCCACGCCAATTAAATTGTAGCGTTCCACAAGGGAGCTGCTTAGGACCGTGGCTATATTTGACATATGCGGGGACACTGTTTGATGTTATTCCGCCGTCGATTTCAGTTTACGGCTTTGCGGATGACCACACTGCTAATAAACGCTTTAAACCATCATCTCCAACAGTAGAATCCCAGGCAATACGAGAACTTGAACAATGTGCTAAAACAATCAACAACTGGATGAATGAAAATAAGCTTAAAATGAACACTTCCAAAACCGAGTTCATCATGTTTGGTAGTAGGCAACAGCTCTCTAAGTATGCATTGTAGGTGATGAAGTGAAATCAGTGAGCTTTATTCGATATCTAGGTGCATTCCTGGATGAAAACTTGAATCTAAAAGAGCATGTAAAACGAAAGTGTAGAACAGCAATGCTCAACTACTTCAGAATAAAATGTATCCGGAAATATCTTACCAAAGAGGCTACCGAAACCCTTGTCCTGTCATTGGTGATATCCCATTTAGATTATTGTAATGTCATTCTGTATGGTATTGCTCAAAGCGAAGTAAACAAAATGCAACGAATTCAGAACATGTGTGCAAAACTTGTCCTAAATCGAAGAAAATATGACAGTTCCAAGCAAGCGCTGTATGACCTTCACTGGCTACCAATCAAAGCCAGAATCACATTCAAAATGCTTACCTACATGTATAATTGTTCAGTTGGAAACTCTCCAGAATATCTTTCTGAACTTCTCATAAAACAAACACAGACAAGAAACTTGCGTTCTTCAAACTCCGTTACTGGGTGTTTCGTTGTTCCTTTCAACAAGCGCAAAACGTCCAGTGACAGAAGTGTTGGTACTGTTGGACCTAAACTCTGGAATGAATTGCCTCTCGAAATAAGGAACTCGGACTCAATAGATGTTTTCAAAAAGAAGTTGAAAACTCATTATTTTGGAGATTACTTTGCACTCTTTTAGAGACTGTGACTGTAATTTATAAGAAACTGAAGTAACGTGAACTGGATGATTTCATTGTGTAAATACATTTGAAAATGAACTATATTATAACAAATACAAAATACAGTTGTTTGTAATAACTTCTGGACATGTCGCAATAACCCACTTATTCTTACTTAATAACAAACAGCTGTCTTACTGTATCTTAATATTCTAATATTTTATTAATCTTATTTGATGTCTGATCTTTTTTTTAATGCTTACTAAATAGTTTATTCACAATGGTATTTATGCTCATTTATGTTATACGTCATTAAATATCGTATTTTTATGTATTTGTAAAACGCCATTGAATATGTTTTGCGTAAAAATAGGCGTTTAATCAAATGAAACAGTTTTAGTTTAAACAGTTTCAGTTTTATAAAAACCGAGGGTTGAGTAGGACAGCTCTCCATACTTCGTATAGTCGAGTTAAAAACAACTTAGTTGTATGCAACGTGGGCGGGCTTAACCCGCATTCAGTGTCTATCAACTAGATAATTTTAGTTTTCTTAAGTCGTTTCACATATAAAAATTGAAAATAAACTGAGCCAAATAGCCTCTGAAATTTATGCGTCTAAATTTGATAAGAATTGCGGGTGAAAAGTTACAACGGAATATCAATTCTACAGACAGGTTTTGCTGTACATCAAATTTTATGAAAAAAATAAAAGAGTACATTTGAGTGTAAAATGTCTCACTTCTCTTATAATGAGCGTTTATGTTTGACCATGTTATAATTGTTTCTTTATTGTGCAGCAGTCATGTGCTTTTTCAGTCGATAAGTCTTACAAGTCAGACAATTAAGCCTGCAAGTAATCATTTCGCATTTCAAGACCACCCTTAAATATGTTTGTTTGCCATTTCCGACCCATTACTTCTGGGTCGGTATTTTTTTTTTTCTAACATCCATGAAATATTAAGCACACTTGAATGAAAAATACTATGAACTCAACCATTTCAGAAACGGTCACTGGCTTACAGAAACGAAATAAATTCAAGCCCTGAAGCATGCATTCTCATTTGGTTGAAGAATATTTTGTTTACACTTCCATGAAAATTTAATATAGCTGCTGACACGAAAATATAACGCAAATACTAAATTTTCTGTAAACACACGATCAATACCAAAGGAGCATCATGGAAGGCACGTGCAGTTTTCCCGCCAAAATAATTGAAGAAACGTCTGCTTCCAGTTCAATTTGGAAATCCATTATAAGGTAGAAGATAGCCCGATATTACGAAAATATAACGCAAATACTAAATGTGATGTTAAGTTGTTAACACGCGGTCAATACTAAAAGGAGTAACATGGAAGCCACGTGCAGTTTTCCCGCCAAATGATTGAAGGAACATCTGCTTCTGGTTCCAATTGGAAATCCATTATGGCGTATAATATTGTCTAATATTTACACATAATATATACAATAATACATGATATATAAGTCGTGTTTTCATTCGTAAAGGTCGGCTTTTTACAACATACGCCCACGTCCCGGGGCTATTTTTCCCTATAAATCTACCTCCGATAAAAGGAGGTAATCCGAATGCAAAAAAGTATGTTTTTTTCCCAAAGTTGAATTTAAAATTCCCAAATGAGTATGCCTTTTATGGTTTTTGCTGTTTTAAGATAGTTTTGCTAATTTATATGTATATTTAGGTAAATTGTAATACTGTTGAACAATTACTGAAATGCAATTCATTAATATTTCACACAAAAACACATTTATGTAGATTTTGATAATTTGCAAATTGTCCCAATTAAGACAATTTCCGGGAGCACTTTCCCAATTCCACCGGTGTCGGTGGCATTCCCAAATTAATGATAAAAGGGCCTGCGGCGGACGTGACGGTCCAACCAAATATCCGGAAAATCTGTCTGCCAGTGTCCGAAAATGTATAGAAGATCTATAGCCTATAGGCCCTATCAATCCAGCAAAATTTCTATGAAATACGCTTTTGGAAAAATCCTGTTGAGTCAAGCACATGTTTACGTTAAAACATACATGTATCATGTCCCGACGCCAACAAGGCTTGTCATTTTTTTTTTGCACATGATTTACGATAATTAGTCACGAATTCTTAGAATAATGATATGTCTTGGTAAACATGTTTTATTACATTTGTATTAATAATAAATGGCTAAAACACTAAATTAACACATTGTGATCTTAACGAATAACAGAAAATAGTAAGACGGATAATGCTTCGGAAACGAACGATATCAAATATTTCGCAAGTCACAATTTGTTAACTACTTCGTAAAACAGCTGGCTTTTTCAATAATAATTTAATGTTGCAGGGCTACCTATCATTAGCTTTAATCTACCATCATGGAAATACAAAAGAATACAGTTTTTTTTTTTTTGTGGTGCGTCTTTAAGGTACAGTATATGCAGTATTGGCCACACCATTTGTAATTTCTGTAAATATCATTGAAAGTATCATTTATGCTGACGAAATTTAATTAAATGTTTAAGTTTGATACTTGCAAAAGAAGAACGTAGACAGAATTGACCAATTTACGTGATAGGAAAATCAGCATGAGAATTTCACAATGGTAAATAAATAAATGATTATGTAAAGGGTATTTGTTTTTCTTTTCTGTTTAACGTGAAAATATGGTATTACTATTATAAATCAACAGTGAACACCACATGCTCAATATTTTCACGAGGGGGGTTAATGCTTTGATCTTACATGTAAAACAAACACATTTCCTTTATTATTATTATTTTCAGTGGTTTTAACCAAAGAAGTATAAATACACAGAATGGCAACTGGCTGTAATGTCGCGTGATCTCGAGTCCGAGCGTGATTCGGCGTTATCTTAGTGAAGCGAGCATGTAGTTGCAATTTGTATCTTTAAAACTACTTGTAAAATACAGGTTAGCTTCTAAAACAACATTTGTTTAAGATGAAATAGTCTTAAGCACAAAATACACGTTTCTTACTATCAAAAAAGCGTGGTCATAAGGTGATAATTAATTAATTGACAGTGTCATTCTTTCGCATACAAAATGGCGCGTGGAGAACTTCCGGTAACGAGATCTCGTTTGCGGCCGCGGGATGTTGGCGAGGTTTGCTCTATATGCCTTTCAAGTTGCCGATCTATTTATTTTTATAACTCTTTGTTTTAACTAAATTATACAGATCTTATACCTCCTTGTCAATAAAATGTCAATCAAATACGTGCAATATCCCTGTGACATTTACAGATATAGGGGAAATTAGGGTAACTGAGCCATTTAAGAACTACGAAGCGTGTTTCTTGCAAATAAATTGCAGCATCTCTCAAGTATAATTATTTTAGTTATTGGATACATGTTAATATCACATTTCGGGCAAAAATACCCGAAACGCTATTTTGGTCTTTTCAGAAAACTTTATTTGATGACTCTTTGTCCAAAATGGCTCAGTTACCCAACATATTTATGGTAACTGAGCCACCTTTAACATGTGTACTAAGATGAAGAATAATAAACTACCTCAAAATTCAGACCTAAAAATGCACCAGAGGCCACCATTTCATGCCTGTATTTCAAAATTTTCCAGTGGGAGAGCCACCTGACCCCCTAAAATAAGGGCTGTACAGCCACCAATAAATGCACTAGAAGTCACCATTTCATACCTACATTTCAACGAAATTCAATACCCACTAATATGGGCAAAGGCACCCCTTCAATTCCTCGCTCTGCTTCTTGGCAGTGACATTTTCTTTCTGGACTGGTGGCACCCACCTCACCCCCAGTCAAACTTTCTTAGGGCTTATATGTATGGTAATTGGATAAAAAAACAGCAGCCAGGTAACACTTTATCTGATAATACCTCCTAGTTTCTGTCACAATATTCCTAAGATTTTCCTGTTTTTTTCATAGTTTGCTGTGTGAAATATTCCTTAGGTTTTCTCCTAGTTTTTAGCTCACCTCTCACAAAGTGACAAGGTGAGCTTTTGTGATCGCGCTGCGTCCGTCGTCCGTACGTCCGTAAACTTTTTGCTTGTGACCACTCTAGAGGTCACATTTTTAATGGGATCTTTATGACAGCTGGTCAGAATGTTCACCTTGATGATATCTAGTTCAAGTTTGAAATCTGGTTACGTGCCATCAAAAACTAGGTCAGTAGGTCTAAGAATAGAAAAACCTTGTGTCCTCTCTAGAGGCCATATTTTTCGCAAGATCTTCATGAAAGTTGGTCTGAGTGTTCATCTTGATCATATCTAGGTCAAGTTTGAAACTGGGTCACGTCTGGTCCAAAACTAGGTCAGTAGGTCAAATAATAGAAAAACATCGTGACGTCTGTAGAGGCCGTATTTTTCATTGGATCTGCGTGAAAATTAATCAGAATGTTCATCTTGATGATATCTAAGTCAAGTTTGAAAACGGGTCAACTGCGATCAAAAACTAGGTCAGTAGGTCAAATAATAGAAAATCCTTGTGACCTCTCTAGAGGTCATATTTTTCATGGGATCTGCATGAAAATTGGTGAGAATGTTTATCTTGATGATATCTAGGTCAGGTTTGAAATTGAATCAACTGTGGTCCGAAACTAGGTCAGTAGCTCTAAAAATAGAAAATTCTTGTGACCTCCCTAGAGGCCATATTTTTCATGGGATCTTCATGAAGATTGGTCAGACTGTTCACCTAAATGATATCTAAGTCAAGTTTTAAACTAGTTCACGTGCAGTCCAAAACTAGATCATTAGGTCAAATAATAGAAAAACCTTGTGACCTCTCTGGAGGTCAAAATTTTCATGGGATCTGTATGATAGCTGGTCAGAATGTTTATCTTGATGATATGTAGGTCCAGTTCGAAATTGGGTTTCGTGCGGTCAAAAACTAGGTCAGTAAGTCAAATAATAGAAAAAGCTTGTGACCACGGTACAGACCATATTTTTCATGGGATCTGCGTGAAAATTGGTCAGAATGTTTATCTTGATAATATCTAGGTCAAGTTTGAAACTAGGTCACATGCGGTCAAAAATAGGTCAGTAGGTCAAATAATAGAAACACCTTGTGACAACTCTAGAGGCCATAGTTTTCAAGGGATCTGTATGAAAGTTGGTCTGAATGTTCATCTTGATGATATCTAGGGGAAGTTTGAAACCGGGTCAACTGCGGTCAAAATCTAGGTCACTAGGTCTCAACATAGAAAGACCTTTTGACCTCTCTAGAGGCCATATTTTTCAATGGATCTTCATGAAAATTAGTGAGAATGTTCACCTTTATGATATCTAGGTTAAGTTCGAAACTGGGTCACATGCGGTCAAAACTAGGCCAGTACGTCTAAAAATAGGAAATCCTTGTGACATCTCTGAAGGCCATATTTTTCATGAGGTTTTCATGAAAATTGGTGAGAATGTTCACCTTGATGATATCTAGGTCAAGTACAAATCTGGGTCACATGCCTTCAAAAACTAGGTTATTATGTCAAATAATAGAAAATCCTTGTGACCTCTCTAAAGGCCATATTTCAATGGATCTTCATGAAAATTTGTCAGAATTTTTATCTTGATGATATCTAGGTCAAGTTCAAAAGTAGATCACATGAGCTCAAAAACTAGGTCACTATGTCAAATAATAGAAACAACGACGTCATACTCAGTTCATGTGGGGGCAGGTGAGCGATTCAGGACCATCATGGTCCTCTTGTTTCAAATGTATTGCTGGAGAGCATGCATATATAAAATTCCTCAATAATGCAAATAATCAGTGTTTTTACACCAATCAAACAATTGACTAACAAGAACAAATCAGTTACAATGTGAAAATTGTGCTAGAACTAGCAATCTTTCTTTTTATGCCCCCTGGAGATGAGCATATTAAAATCGCATTCTGTCCGTGTGTCTATCCGTCCGTGTAAATTTGTGTCCGGTTCATAACTCTGCCATTTATCAGGGGATTTATTTAAAATCTTTGCCCTTGATTATTCTTTTGGTCACTTTGTCATTGGAGAGTTATTTCCCTTTATTTAGGCCTTTGTGTGTGTGTGGTGTGGGGTATGAATCAGTTTTATTGATCAATGTTCTATTTTCAGTATGAAATAGTGCTACATTGAAACTCCGTTTATGGGCACTTCAATACTAAGGTCACATTTTAAAAGAGCACAATCTAAGCTTTATCCACAATTAAAGTCTGTGACCTCTGTGTTAGGACAGTTTGATTCAGAAAAAATAGCTATCCTTAATACAGGAGTTTCACTACACTATCACAGTGTTCAAAATATGAAACTAGGATTCAGAATTATGCTTCTGTTGTAAAATTCTAAATAAGTGAAATGTGTATATACAAAATTAAATTGTGTAATTAAAGTTATTGTCTATATTTATTTAGTTCATAATTTAACTTTTACTTTTATTTCAGAGTATTAATCCAGCAGTTTTGTTGAAAACACTCATAACTGGGGTGATTAGTCATGGACATGGCATGATTGCTTCTTTCCTGGATATACTGCAGTTTCCACATGACCCAAATCTTACAATCAATGTGCTTTTATGCTTTTATTTCTGCTTTCTCAGAAATCTACCAACTTCAAAAATAAAACAGTTAAAACCAAACTATAAAAACATTCTAGAAAAAATTGAGGCAATTAAAAAACAAATCAGTACAATCAGTTACATGTTTGAAAGCAGTGAAAATCATCTTTGGTGGAAAGCTTTTTTGAAGAAATTAAATACAGTGATGCAAATGAGAACAAAAGAGGACATTATATGGATAACCCGACTACCAAAACAGCAAAAAAACAACAACAAAGAAACATTAAAGACAACCTGGATCCAATACTTAGAAAGATATTGGAAAAGGAAACAAGTAGACCTGTGGTAATTATATAAATACAATGTATTATTATGTATTTGTAATGTGTTAATTGGTGAGTTATGAGTGAAATTTAATATATATTTTTATGCATCTGACTGACCAATGTAAGAGCCAATTTTACTAAATATTTTCACTTTGTTTAGAGCATATTGAATGGTTTGGACATCTACATGGAAGGTCAAGGTCACATTTGAAGATCAAAGGTCCAGTCATGTATGAATTAGCTACTGTTAAAATTTAAGATTAAGACATCATATCAGAACATTTTATTAACATGATTAATGATATTTTCCAAACATTAATTTTAATTTCTCTGAACACATTTACAGTTATAAATCCTGTGAAAGAAGACAATCAAAATTTAAAAACAAGCCGAGGGAAGCAGAAGTCGAAAAAAAACAGAGCGCATCCAAGGAGGTATTTGTTCGGCTTTACATTTATTTTCAAAAATAATTCAGTTATATACCGGTAGTTATAGTTATATCGAACAGTTCACCTAACCATCCTTCCATGGCACCCCATAGTCTGTAAGCAACTGCCTACTTTTTCATGTAAAGAATCATGGTCAGTAGCAGAGGTATATCATAAGTACTAGAAATAATATACTAGTACACCTTGGGTTTGGAGTAACTCAAATAAATCTTTTAACAATGATGGACTGGCAACAAGCTAAAATTTAGTTTGTCATGTTTGTAGAAGGTGTTAAAATGTGAGTGTTTCTTCAGCCCAACTGTTTTAGCCTTAATTTAGTGCAGACAAAGTTAATTAAAGCTGACTTTCATGCTGAGAAAATGACAACTGCCATTAAATAGGCAATAACAGACAGATCTATATCATGAAAAAAATCTGAAAAAAATATTTGGTTCTGAAAAATAACACAAGTTTACAAGGGTATAATGTACTGTGGTTGTTTCCAGCATTTTTAAGCATAGTGCCAATTTAAAAATAATCATACTCGGAATACTAGTGATTCTAAATAGGTGGATTTGCACTAAAGCATTTGTAAGCACATGCATATTGCATTCAGAAGGTCATGAGTTTAAGTCTTGGTAATTTTTAATCTGAAGCTAGTTTTTTTATCTGTCACATACTGCCTCTATATGTTTTGTATATATTAACATGAGGATTAAACGATTGAGAGCATGAAGTTTCCTTTCCTTTTCAATTGAATCTTAAAAATATATAAATATATTTTTTGCTTCGTTTTGTTTATGTTCCTGTTTTGTGTATTTCAGGAAGAAGTGGTGTTAACTGTCAAAGCACTGTAGTACAGGTCAATAGAAAAAGACTAAATCAACAACATCAGCAGTGCCAAAAAGAAACAGACAAACAGGTAAAGGAAAAACAGTGTGCATTTTTATCAATGTTTTTAGAATAATAAAAGTATTAATTTGTTTCTGTTTAAATGATTAATTGGGTCAACCATTTAATAACATCAAAACTGACCAAAAAGCAAACATTATTCAGAGTTAGCCATAACGTTCAGTGGTCAATAACTTACTAGGAGAATGTCTCTATATCTTGGCACACATGTATATTAACATAAATGTCTTCCAAAATACTGGACCTGTAACATTAGTTGAACTGTTTACTCATAATGATAATTAACTCTTGCCTTGATTTAATCTGCCTCCCTGTCCTGTTAAAATTCTAAACTGGAATGCTCCATCTATCAGACAGTACCACGTAAAAGTTTATAGAGGAGTTAATAGAAAAAATACTTACATAAAAGTGAACAGTGCAGATTGTGATAAGACTGCGCAAATGTACAGGCTGATCTTGATCTGCACTGGTTGCAAAGACATAAACCTTTGCCACCAGTAGCCAGAAGGTTAAGACATTCAGGGTTTATTACTTTATTTTTCTTTTAATTATAACACGGTAACAATTATTTGTCTTCAGGAAGGCGAATCATGAGATGGAAGAGCTCAAGATGGATCATCATACTCACCGATGATGAGAGGAAAAGACACATATGGTTGATAATCATCTTCGAACTTTTGGGACAGTTTCTACTGTACATTATCTATGTTTTTATAATGACCAGATGTATCAAAGAACTTTTTATTATGATGGACAGAGTTTGGAAAGCTATTTTGTTAGCACACATGGGTCAGTTTCTGTGTGTTCTTACAGTAAACACATACTTGGAACACTTTTGTTTTGTGTTTTGTAATGTTAGCAAGTCATTTCCTGGCAGTTTATTGGTTTCGTATCCTTCCAGGCATTCACTTAGTATTACGCAATAAACAGATCAGCACATTTTTAAGATCACCTGAAGACAAAGCACTCAAAGGTATTATTGTGATCTCCTTTTTGTCCGTTGTCAATCTGTATCTCTTTTTACATTTAGCTATATGAAGCTTGGTCAGAATGTTTGCCTTCATAAAATCTCGGCCAAGTTCGAAAGTGGATCATGTAGGTTTAAAAAGTAGTTCACTAGATCAAATTACAGATAAACCTCGTGAACACTCTAGAAATTTTTAAGTGTTAAGTTATTAGATCACTAATAGAGAACCTTCCTTTTGAAGAAAATTCCTAGTAACATAAACCTACTTTTACTGCAATTCTTAGGGGGGGGGGGGGGGGGGGGGGGGGGGGGGGCGTAGGTTCAAGCCCTACTGGGACCAATTTTTTTTCCTTATTTTCCTCTT
Organism: Mercenaria mercenaria; assembly: GCF_021730395.1. NCBI lineage: Eukaryota > Metazoa > Mollusca > Bivalvia > Venerida > Veneridae > Mercenaria > Mercenaria mercenaria. The sequence goes on from NW_026459907.1 coordinate 21,758, forward strand.
TTACTAGTAAGTTTTTACTTCTTTCAATACTTATTATTGATGTTTTGGTACAAAATGCTGATGTCCGTACATCCGATAGCATTTTCGTGTCTGCTGTGTAACTCTTGAAGCCTTGAAGGATTTCAATGACACTTGGCACAAATGTTCACCACATTAAGATGATGTGCAGAGTGCATGTTTCTGATGGCTCCCTTCAAGGTCACACAGGGGTCAAACGTCATATGTCTTTGTTTCATGTATATATTGCTCTGCATTGCGGTGCTCTTGTTTTTATTTGGCAGATACCCTTTTTGTTCGCTTACAATAATTTTTATTGAATTACTTCCCTGTGATGTTACTAAAAATAGCTTATTTTGTAATTTTGTTATTGGCCTTAGGAAAAAACCGAGTACATTTTTCTGCAGTACAACATGAATGATACATTCAATTTTTAGGTGAATTCTGACATATCTGTATCTGGTAAGGATCATTTTGTAAACTTATTTTTTTCTGTCGACTTAGATTTTTTTAGTTATTTCTTCGCTTTGTTCTTCCTGTTGGGCTTCAACAGTCAGGTTCTTTAAATTTAGCTCCTAGCCTCCTCTGATATAACGCTTTGGGCGTATATTACCCCGCCTAGCGGAGCTCTTGTTTTTTAATAATCTCCACTTTTTATTAACAAAATGCTTGTCCGGTGCATAATTTGAAAGGAAGATAGGCATTTGGTTGAAATTTCATATAGTGATAAAGGCCATTGATAGGAAGTGGTATCAGGTATGCCAAAGAACTAAACTCTGCCTTGCCTAATTTTCGAGTCATCTCCCTTTTGTTATATGTTGCTTGTCAGAGGTATAACTTGAAAAGTATTAGAGAATTTAATTGAATATTAATTTAGTGAGAGGCCATTGAAAGTAGGTGCAGTGTCAAAGAACACTAACTCTTCCTTGCCTAGTTTTTCAATCAGCTCCCCTTATACAAAATAATGCTTGTCAAGAGTACAAACAGCATTTGACTGAAACATAATATAATGATAGAAGTTATTGAGCAGAAGTGCAGTCGGGAATAACCATAACTCAACCTTATTTTTGTCAAGCCCGCTCAAGGAATCGAAGACATAGTTGTCCAAATGGCTGTTCGGTGTATGTGCATGCGTCCGTCCGGGTTGGTTTTGTCCGAACCATAACTTTGACTTGCATGGAGCAATCACATTTATATTTGGCTTGACATGAATGTTAACCTCAGTGAGACGGAGTGTCATGCCCAAACCGCAGGTTCCTATCTCAAAGGTCAAGGTCACACTTGAAAGTCAAAGGTTAAATTCAATAATGACACTGTCTTGAGCATTTTGTCTTCATGCATGGAGGGATTTTGATGAAACGTGGCACAACTGTTCACAGCCATGTGACGGAGTGTCATGCGGAAGAATAAGGATCCTAGATCTAAGGTCAAGGTCACACTTGGAGGTCAAAGGACAGATACAAGAATAACTTTGTCCGTAGCATTTCTTTTTCATACATGGAGGGATTTTGATGTAACTTGGCACAATTGTTCCCCATCATACGACAGAGTGTCATGTGCAAGAAACTAGGATTACTTCCCTTTGTTGTTACTATAAATAGCTTATATTGTAACTTTTTATAACTGGTTGTAGGGAAAAATCAAGACCACTTTTCTGTAGTACAAATTGCATTACACATCCAGTTTTGAGGAGCATTTCATTTTTATTTGGCATACATGTTTGCCTCAATTAGACATGGTGTCATGTGCAACTCCTAGTCCTTTTGACAGCTGGCGGGCTAGACATGTTGCCTGTGGGCATCTAATTTATTATCTCCCTTTATTACACAAAATAATGCTTGTCTGGAGTATAACTTGAAATGTATTAATGGCATTTATTGAAACTTGACATAATGATAAATAATTTAAGGGTGGAAGTGAAATGTCAAAGAACTATAACTCTACCTTACCTAAATTTATAATAATCTCCCTTTATAATACAAAACAATGCTTCTTCAGAGCGTACTATGAAAAATGTTAAAGGTATCTAATTGAAACTTCACAGAATGATCAAAGCAATTGAGTGGAAGTGCAGTGTCAAGCACTTGCTGCAGAGAGTATCATTCAGTTTAACTGATTCCTTGTTTGTATTTGAATTAGAAATATATGTTATATATACACATACATACGAATGCATGAATTCTATTAATTAATTAGTTTTTCAAAAGATATTTTTACTTCTTATTAGACTGACGTATTGATCTATTCAGCACCTGAGTAACTTCATGTAACATTCTTGATATTTCGTTTCGAATCAAGATTGTGTAACTGATTATTGATGGAGCTAAATTGCTTGGTCAGTATGTACATGTCTCGGTATTTAAAACTTTTTGTTTTTAAGTTTGATTCAATTTTCACTAACATACAAAAAGATGGTTGTAGTATACCTTGTTGCATACCATTACTTTTTTGTACATTAATAGGGTTGTCAATAATGAATCTCTTTGTCAGTGTAAGAACATGTATAAGTAGATATACTTGTATTTTGTCTACCACATTGGTAGAAAATAACAAGAAGTGCCGAATATAGAAACCATGGTGGAATGCTAACCTTAGCGATTTATGGACGGATATGTGTGCAAAAGGAAAGAACTTGGCAAAATGTGTTGATAGAGAAAGAAGACAAAGAATAAGGAAGAAGTATATTTAGTCCCGATACACATTCGACAGAAATGTACAACGAAGAATGAGAGAATACTGGAAACAAACACAAGAACAGCTTTTAGAAACATGTAAAAGCAAACTTGTAGGACAGTTTCGGAAAACAATTGGAACGATTGGTGATTGCTCTAAAAGAACGGATACAATTCCGATGAAAATTAAACTGAGTGGTGGAAGTATAAGCACGTCACAAGAAGTGGTTCTTGATAAGTGGAAAAAGTCATTCAAAAATCCATTTAATGACACACATAATTTAGACACATACGATGAATTCTAAAACGTTCGATAGCAGTTGTATAAATGAAGGCATATCACTTGTGGAAGTAGAAACAGCTGTAATTTCACTTAACAACAACAAGGCTACCGCTAATGATGACCTACCCGCAGAAGTAGTAAATCTTTAACGTGTATCGACTTCCTTCATAAATTGTTTTGTTTGCTTTGCAACATAAAGTATGTATAAAACATGGAGTGAGGGTCTGATAACACCGGTACTGAAGAAACCGTCCTCTGATCTATCAAATTACCTTGCATTCACAGTGTTATCAGCGTATTGTTCAATTATAAACGACCGCTTAGTAAAATGGTGTGGAAATAATGATGTTATATCTGACTCACAAAAATGAATTTAAATAAAGGCAAAGTACGATAGATTACTTATTTACTCTTACAAACATGGTAAAATGTAGCAATAAAATCAAGAAATCAACATTTTTTTTTTTTGCTATTTCGATTACAGAAAAGCATATGACCGCATCGATAGGCAAGTACTGTGGGACAAAATGCAGAAAATAAGTTAACATGGTAAAATGTTGAAAGCTATAAGGTCATTGTATAATGGCGTGAGGTGTGCCGTTAAGATTAATAATTTAACAACTGACTTGTTCAATGTAAACATTGGCTTAAAGCAAGGATGTCTCTTATCAACGACCACCTTTAACTTGCATATCAACGATCTCAGTAAACAGCTTGACCACTTGAATAAAGGTATAAACGTAGACGGAAGAATGATTTGCATTTTTTTTCTATGCGGACAATAAAGTGTTTATCGCCGAAAGTGAAGAAGAACTCCAGGAATTTATGAACGTTCTATCAGGTTGGTGCTCTCGTAACAAGATATCAAAAAAAAACATGGACAAAACTAAAATGATGCATTTCTGTAATAAGTCGGTATTTAGAAGTTTTTAAACTGAATGACACAGTCGTAGGTTATGTCGAGAAGTATACATATCTCGTATTTATGCTGAAAGAAACAAAATACAATTCCAAAATGGCAAAAAAAATGCCCAGCCAGCAAACAGAGCTCTTGGTTTGGTAATAAGTAAATTCAAACAACTAGGCAGAAAGTCTTCAGCAGAGTATGGGATAACAAATCATTAATGTGCTATTTTTAGATAACTCTTCCAATGACCGTAACAGATGCCTGACATCTGTTATCAATTAATCTGATCTTATGGAATTCTGTTGATCGATATGTTCATTTAGCATTTATATATCGAACTATACAGGCGGTATTTACGCCGTTATTGTATTGTTTTGATTTATGCTACCCTTGAAAAAGCTTTTTTAAAAAGCCGAAAGCGCTCGGGTTTATAATTAAACTTTTGACACTGTTTGAACATACATTTTCCCATAACCTATATATATATATATATATATAAGGGGAGCGGTGGTCTAGTGGATAAGGTGTCGATCGCTCAATCCAGGGGTCGTGGGTTCGAGCCCCACTGGGGTCACGGCCATGACTTCTCATATGACACCAGTACTGATTTTTCCAGGAAGCGGACTCGAGAGTGGTTCCAATAAGCTTAAAGCGTTCATCACAATCGAGCTAAAACAAATTAGTATAAACTAAAAGCCGTTAAATCGTTATTTTGTAATAGTTAATGTTTATAGTAAAAGTGAAAGACATGACACTCTTCTACTAAATTCAAGGAAAAGTGGCAATCATGTATTTACTTAGAGAATGGAGTCAGTAGCCGTAGCAGTGGTAATAAACTTAGACAATATAAATTTTTTAAGTACAAAAATGAAGCGTACGTTACGCCAGAAAGTTTACAGAGACACCACAGAAGTGCTGTAGCAAAATTTAGGTGTGCTGTTGCCCCACTTAAAATTGAAACCGGGCGATATCAAGCTTTACCAATTGAACAATAACTGAAGTAGAATATGAGTAACATGTATTAAATTATTGTACTGTTTACAACTGCCTTAGACAAAAACTTTATTAAAAAATGTTACAAAATACAATATGCCTAAATATTTTGCTACATTTTACTATCGTAATTCTGATTTAGTTTTAAAACTCAATAGTAATTTAAAGACACTTCTGCGCGAAGGTCTTTCTAAACCCGTTTTTTATGGGGATGTGGTTTACAAACTTCGTAAGATATTGGGTCGTGGTAATTTTCCAAATGTATTTGGTAAAATTATAAAACGTTTTATTAAAAGAGGTTACGACCCAACTGTTTTGAGACATACCGCATGTTTACTGTTCAAACCCTTTACAGTTGGACACTACGCTTCCCTCTTTGATTGTGTCTGACGGAAGAGGGGGAGGACTCTATGATAAGCAGTTTATAAATCCTATCAGGACTGAACTGTTTTGATATTTGTTTTCTGGCCTGTTTCGTCGAGCCCTTAAGGGTGTGTTTCTTGTTGCTCTGTCTTCTGAAAAGGCATTGAGTACATACGTTTTAGGTTCTTTAGGTTTGCTTTTTATATATTTATACACGAGTATTTTTGTGTTTAACATGCCATGCCTTTTTGTTTCCATTACGTGTGTAAGAGATTCACCTGTAGGGGATTACTTTTATTTACACTGTCCCGTGTCTTTGGAACATGGTTGGGGTAAGAGTTAGGTTGGGTGCGCACCATAAACCGGTTTAAGCTCCCCAGTGGTGTTTTTGCCATTGTGTTCCTTTGTTTGTTCCTTCGTTTTGTCCTAATGTGCTGGCTTTGTGTGTGTGTGTGTGTGTGTGTGTGTGCGTGCGTGCGTGCGTGCGTGTGTGTGTGTGTGTGTGTTTGTGTGTGTGTAGTGCACGCGTCTGCGTGCTGTGGGTTTCGTTTTGAGGAGGCTGCGTTTTTGGTGCATGGCATTCCCTGTTTGATATTCGTCTTTGTTTTTTGTCAATTTATACTGACTGAAAATTTATTTAATTGCTATCAAACGAAAATATTGTTAAATACACTGTCAGAACCTGCTTTTAAATATTATGTGAAAGAAGAAATAAGCTGTATGGTGTAACTTAACCTGTACAAAATGTACAAAATGTGTACTTTAAATTAAATATGAACTTTTAAATATGTATATATGAAAATATGTATGCACTATTATAAGGCATTTAACAGGTATATCGTTCTCTTAAAACGTTCTTATCGGCATAATATATTAAGGTGCTTCTTAGCTCTTTTAGAACTGTACCTGTATATCTTAATATTCTATAAGTTTATGTCCATTATCTGATGATTTTAATCTCTCGTAACTCTTATAGAGTGGTTTTGTATATGTATTTGTATTTCAAAATATGTTATATTATGTAATGTGTTTACAAATCTATTTATTTTGTTATGTTTAACGTTGCGCCGACACAATTATAGGTCATATGGCGCCTTTCCAGCTTCATTGATGGAAGACTCAAGGTGACCCTCCGTGCATAATTTCATCACGATCGGGCACCTGTGTAGAACAACCTACATTCCGTAAGCCAGCTGGATGGCTTTCTCACATGAAGAATTTAAAGCCAGCTTGAATACTAACTGTAGATAGTATGTATTTGTTAGGTTGGCGTGGCCCTTATAGACAGGGACCCTCACCCTGTATTCATGAATCTTGTAACATCAAGCCGTAATAATGAAATGAATGAACTGGCACGCAGAAAAGTGCCATTCAAATATTCCAAATTTAAATGTAAACACAAAGTCACCGCATCCGAATGTTTAAATGAAGTAAGTATAATAGTTTAGCACTAACACTCTAAAGCATCAAGTACCACCACAATCCAATAATGTTATACTATAAAATTAATTCAGAATTAACAGCTCTATCAATTCAGTATTCACTATAATATTCAATAATTTTAAAGGTGGCAGTTTACAGACAGCGATCTGCATACATTTTAAGGTATTGAAATTAATATTTAAAGTAGCAGTCCTAAGGTAGTGAGTTTTATTTAATTTTTAAGTTATTAATTTAATAGGAAACGAAAATAAAATAAAATAAGGTGTCATGCATCCTTAGCCAGCACTACAGACACTATCTTTCGGTTCAGCCTGTGCTGGAAAAAAACCAAGAATATATGACATTATACATTCCTTGTGAAAATGTAGTGGTGCCTTAAACATGTTTTACTCAGCTGAAACACTCGGCACTCTAATGCCACACATTCAAAATGCAAACAGCACAACAGACATCACCGACTAAGGAGAAGACACAAACAAAGGATAATGGAATATTTTAATAAAGTAAAGATTCTATCTACATTGTTTAGTTTCTTTTAGTGAAGACTGTGCTTATCTTTAATTTAAGTTCCCAGTTGTATGGGCAATAAAAGTTGAAATTATTACCTATATCTTTTAGTTTCTCTTGAAAATAAAACAGGGAGAGTTTTGGTCTATAAAATTTAGTTTCTTGTAAGTGCAGACTGTGTAGTTCTTTAATTTTAGTTTCTACTTGAATGGTTAGTAACAGTTGAATTTACTCTACATATATTTTTTAGTTTCTCGTGAAAATAAAACAGGGGGAGTGTTGTATTATAAAATTTAGTTTATCTTAGTGCAGACTGTGCTATTTTTCAATTTTAGTTTCCAGTGTTATGGGTAATAACAGTTGAAATTACTATCTGTATTTCTTAGTTTCTATAGAAAATAAAACAGGGGGGAGTGTTGTTGATTAAACCGTAACGTATAACACAATAAAAAATGATAGTCCATCCATCTTTTAAAAACTATTTAGCCATGTGTACAGACACTATGAAGACTTAAATACCAGTCTGCTGTACTAGAACACATATCCGAGAAACGAATGTAACCATGTAGCCTGTTGATTATTCTTGATTTTCACAATATTTACATTAACATTTCATCCAAGTCCTAATTAAAAAGCTAATAAATGAAATGGCACATACCTCTGAACAGTTTTCAATGACATTTTTACTTCTAAATTTCTATATCATCACATACAGTCCATTTCTATAATGTACCCTTTCATGGCGGATTATATCCGAACATGACTACACTACGGCGCAGTGCTCACAGAGGCAGGATGTACATTTCACAGTCTAAACAGACATTTCTGAAGAAAATTTGACTATAATAATTAGAGCAAATAGCAATGAAATCATAATAAAACCATTCAATTCATAATACTTTACACAAAATTTAAAGGCAGCTTGAATATTAACTGTAGATAGTCTACCATAAAATCAAAAATGTTAAAGAAGTATTTAAAGGGTAAAAGAGTTTATTAATACATATGTTACTATATATTGTAACATAAATGAATGTGTTTATTATTATTATTATTATTATTATTATTATACCAGATTTATATATATTTTCAGCCGGTTATTGCTTTCACGCACTGATTATCACTTATCGGTCCCGGCCGAGAACTCATAATAAAAATCACGCGCGCGTGAAATTACTGACCACGTAAAACGTTATCATGGTCAGTGCGCTTCTAAAACATGGCTGGCGAGCGGACTTTGCAGTCTTTAGCTAACCGTTTACTAGATTTTGACGCCGCTATAAGCATGTCGGAAAAGGACACCTATGATTTTATTATTTTTAAGAGCTTGAGTCATCAACGACATTATAACAACCCTCAGGACATATTTTAATGATAACGAATACCCTGCCGATCTTGCAATGAACATAACTTACCGGCTTTCCATGGAAACACTTGAGGCTAAAGCCGTAGATATGAAAGAAAAGGGTCTAGGAAACAAAGAAAAGCTGACAGATCTCTTCACAAAAGGAAATATAGAGATTATGAAAGGCATCCTTGTTAAATCACGAATGAAGAGAACTGAAGCGATACGCTGTTAGCTTACATGTTTCTTAGTAACCATTAGGGGAGACAAGTACTATTGAATTGTGCAAGAGGTACCCGACAAGGTAATCCATTCATACAACTATTCAATTGCTGGCCTTGAAATGAAAATAAATAAACCTTTTAAGTTTAACTTAATGAAAAACATTTAAATGAATAATAAAATTGTAATGATATTAAACTGACAATAACAATGAGGATTATAATAGATAATTGGCTGTTCATTAAATAGATAAATACCCTGACTTCGATTGCATTTAACGAAACTATTATAGATCTGAATAATATTTTAAATTTTAAGGATATCTACAAGCCCTCATCTTCGGCTAAATAACATCATGCACCTCGGACTCAGAGGCCACCAGGAGCATACAAGCATGTTACAAAAACAATATGAAATTCTGAAATCAAATAAAGATAGATCTAAATTATTTTTAGTGTAACAGAAGATCAATAGATTTTTTTTCAGGTACCAACAATTTGCTGAGAGAGCGACCAAGACTAGAAAGATCATCATAGATGACCCCAGAATGTTTCAGCCAAAGATCTTTGAAGTTCCAGGTAATTTGATATAGACATAAACAGACTATAAGAGTAATTTCAAATATGCAGGAGAATTATTAGTTTTGCTGAATACCACTACAGTAATCTTTTTATTTTATAAAAGTGATAAAAGTGTTGAAAGACTTCTTAAATATATATATATGTTCTTATTTTTATTCTTTTCTTTTCACACAGTAATTTACCGACACTTTTAATCAATTTTTCTATTTCCAGGTGACCCAAACTGCCCTGTACAGTTGTGTCTGCTGTACAAGAAGAAAAGGCCAGACAATTCTATCTTAGTATGTCTAATCTAAAATGCTTCATTACCATTTTTGGAGTGTAGTGAGTGAGTGAGTTGGGTTTTACGGCGAATCGGCACAAAATAGTCATATATCGCCGAGAAGAAGTCATATTGCAAACGCCAACTGCAAAGCATAAACGTTGATGTAAATATGTGAGCCGCGTCAAGCATAAACAGCCGTTATCGTAATTTTTTCACTTTTTCAGTTTATTTCATCATATAATAGTACGTTTTTTAAACTTTCTTGCAATGTATATATTTCTATAGGTTGAAATGGACTATACCTGCGTAAAAATACAAAATCGTAACCCACTCTACCAGACGAACGTCAAGTAACGTCAAAAACGTCGACGTTAGTAACGTCAACGTACAAAAAACATGATGACAGAAAATAAAGCAATCCTTCAATTTACTTATCTTAGCAGCATCGATGTACACATATAATAATATTAGTTACACATACTGCAGTGCGCTGATATGGAGTATACACTACCAGTAAATTCTATGTGGGGCTTGAGCGAAAGTAAACTACACATTTTGTAACGAAATTATTTCATTGATAAGTCACTTCATTTGATGTTAATAAATAAGTAATAACATATTTCCTGTTTTCTAATGTCATTTATCTTCAAGTGGCATTTCAGGATAAATTTGTAATATCTACATGTTACACTACACATGTGATTGTCAATCGTCCGACGCAGGGGGCGGACAAAGAACGTCCTGAAACGGACGTCTCACCAGCGGCCTGACGTGGCGGTATAGATACGTCTGACGTTCCTTGCTGAGTCCTGCTGGCCTAATAACTGACGGAAGATCATAGGTGTCCATTCGTAAATAGTTCGTCTTGCAAATGACAAATCGGATTTCCTCGGTGTCGTCTGCGGCTACCTTCATGTACACTACCCCGGGTTCGCTTGATGTGAAGCGGAAGTGATAATATTTGGAAATGTTTGGCACTTTTTTGAACCTATCACCGAGGAACATCTTCCAGTCTCTCCACTCCCACCCATTCTCGTCGTATGTAACCGGTACATTACTGTGTGCCGACTTGTGTACAACATCTACCACGTGCTGGAGTGTGTCACAGTTCGAACGCCGATACAACTTCTTAATAGTACCAAACCCGGCGTCGATCAGGCACCTACACAGTAAGAATATGAAGACGTATCACGCTGTATGATTATGATTCATCATGTAGATAACTAATTAGTGTTTTGATGTTAATGTATAAAGTTAAATACCAGTAACATTATCACTTGCAATCTTCATAGGTCTAAAATCACATTGAAAATGTGTGTCAGAATTTAAAGCAATATAGATTCTAGTTTTTACTATACTCAACTACGCATTGTCGTTTTTTTCAAAATTTCACAACGTGCATTTGCTGATATGGATCGAAATCTTTAATCTTTTAGTCTTTAACTGAAAACTGGATTTAGTTCAAATGATTCCCAAATACAAATAGAAGTGTTTAACGATTTGGAACTGTTGCACTGAATAATTAATTATGACAACCTCGTGTGTCCTGGTAACTGCATCATATATCTAGAAAAAAATAAGTTGAAAAAAAAAGTTGACTAGATGAGGTTTCGAACTCGAAAATTTCATCCTTGTAGTCAAACACGCTAACCACTCGGCCACTGCGACGATAAGTAATTGCGTGATGAAAAATTAGGTTGATTTAATTTTTCGAAATCCGTACCATCCAAGGTCGTTGCAACATAAATAAACGGGATGATTTTTTTTTATTGAATATTTGCTAAAGCATCTAATTGGCAACATATTCATGTTTGCTTCCGCATTGCTTTAAATCTAAATATGTTCCTATGCATAGAATCTTCGTAATACAGCAGATCTATGCATGAGCATTTGCAAACAAAAATCAGTATTCATATCTGCCTTGTAGAGATGTGTTTAACACTTATCTTATATTCCAGAATGACATAAGTTAATAAGCAATCTAACAACATTATTTATACAATCTAAGCATTTTGACCGGTCCTGACCTTCGACTTTGCTTGAATATTGTATGATTATAGACGTAGATCTCTTGATATTTTGAAAAGTTATGTGGGTAACTCAATTTGAAAATACTTTCTCTGTCATCATTACAAATAATTCTATAAAATATTACCTCGAACGTATCCATTTCTTGAAATTTTCTTCTGTTTACAAACTGTCATGTGAAAATACGGGCGCCGCCATTTTGTTACGTCATTTCTAACATTTGACGTCATATAACTCGGAACAATTAATTTAACGATAACGGCTGTTTATGCTTGACGCGGCTCATGTAAAGCATACCTAAAACGTCCATGTAAAATGTAAAGAACACTATGAATAATGTAAAACATATCTGAAATATCCATGTAAAAATGGAAAACATACCTAAAATGAGCCATGTAAAAATGTATATACGTTTGTGTTAAAATATCAGCTGCAGACATACAAATATTGCAAGATGTAAATAAGAATATAAAATGTATCTATCCTATCTGCTTTAAAAATGATAAAATATTTCCAACTGAAACGTTTATCAAATAACAATTTCAAAGACTGAACGTCATAATATGGACTGCGTTGTGTAGCAAAGTCCACACAATCGATTGAAATACGTTTAATAGTTACCGGTGTTTGACATGGTACACATTCGGGTTGATCTTCTTTATTCAGAAGATAAGAATGGGTCAAACGGGTATGACCTATTCGACAACGAAAAAAAACAACTTCCTCCCTGCAAACAGATCTGTTCCCTTAGTGCCATTACCCTAGGGTAGGTTTGATATCATGAAGTTTGTCCAATGAAACATTGTTACATGACGATTGCCATTTAGATAAAATGCATTTGTTTATAATGGGCCTTAAATATGTGGTATGTGGTAATTTCTAATTAGATTGTTATAATTTCTTTGCTGCAATATCAGCATCCTCGTTTCCATGAATACCAACATGACTGGGAATCCAACAAAACTATGATAGACTCTTTTAAAGATAGTACATGAACCCCGAACAGAATATTTTGAATGAATGGATATTCCATATTTAATTATGAATTGACAGTTAAACAGAAAGCGAGTCGGAAAAGATAATAAACTCATCTTCACTATTTTTCATATAAAATTTAAAGCTAAATTAATAGCTTTGGCCTCGGCTGATTTTTTTTGGAATTATTGTCAAACGTAATTTGTACTGATTAAGGAGGCTGACAGCAGCACAGCCAACCTTTGTTTCATCGTTTGAACCGTCTGTGAAAATTGCAAAATATACCTTATAAGTTGACCTGTTTTCATGATATTTGGAGTTGAATATATCAGAGTTTGTTTCAGACTTTCTAAGGGCAGATTTCAAATCGTTAAGAAGTGTAGGGGCTAAAGGGTCCATGGTGGTGTATCTGGAATTGAATGTTCTTTAATACCATTGAATTCAAAGTCAGTTTCATTCATAGAAGATTTTTTGCGAAGTCCAAACGGTTTGATTTGTTTCGGTTTTTCATGGTATGAATCGGAGTGCTTTGGTTTAAAAATATTTTTATGGGCAGGATTGGATTGTTGGCAGCCACTTTTAAAGCATATTGCAATGAAATTTTTTCTCGGCGTGTGTAAAGAGAGGGTTCGTTTGCTTCATCATATAAACTTTCAACTGAAATCAGTATTTGAAATTACCTATAAAAGTTTTAATGACTTCAGGCATTTGGCTTTCAAGTATTTTATATGCGGAAGAAAGGGAAGATTTTATCAAAGATAACACCAAGAAAATTTGCTTCGTGTCAACAACGGGTATTTTTGTACCATTTAGAAAAAGCTTAGGGTCACTCTGATATTTCCTTTATTGACAAAAGTGGACACACTGAGTTTTCGATTTGGAAAATTTAAACCCATTTTCCATGGCCCAAGTTTGAACTTTATTCAAACACTGTTGTAATTGGCATTCAATAGTGAGCATACTTTTTGAACGATAAAATATCAAAAAAATCGTCAACATATAATGAACAGTCTGTCCCTGGTAACAAACATTTCACAATATTATTAATTTTGATGATAAAAGGTGTGACAGATAAAATAGAACCTTGTGGAAAACCCTGTTCTTGCTCAAAAGAGCCAGAAAGGGTATCACCAACACCTACTTTAAAACTTCGATCAGATAAAAATTATGATATAAATCTTGGCAGACGACCTATTAAACCTATGTCATTAAGATCATTCATAATACCATATTTCCATGTAGTGTCATAAGCTTTTTCTAAATCGAAAATTCAGACACTAAATGCTCTTTTTTAATAAATGCATCACGAATAAACTTTTCCAGTCCAACAAGATGATCAGTTATAATAAGTTGTTTACATAAGTCGCTTTGAACTTTTGTAATTAATCCTTGCGATTCGAGATACCAAACTAGTCTAGAATTGATCATACGTCATACAGTTTTACATAAACAGCTATTAAGGGTTATCGGTCTAAAATTACTTGGGTTCGTGCTATCTTTTCCGGGTTTTTGTATGGGAATAACAATAGCTTCTCTCCATTTTTTATTATTTGTTTGAACAATTGTAGATTTCAAGGAGAAGGTCTGATGATTATTGTGGTAATTGTTTTAAAAGATGGTAATACATTTGGTCTAGACCAGCTGAAGTATACTGACATTTGTCTACAGGGTCAAGTAACTGAACGATCGAAAAAGGTTAATTATAATTTTCCTCATTATTTGAATCCAAATTAGAGGTTTGCTTTCTTTAGTTAATTTAATGTTTCGGAATCTTTTGACATAATTATGTGATGAGGAGTATTTTGAAAAAAGCTTCTCCAAGATTATTAGCGATAGTAGATGCTATAGACTGTTTTGATTGTTTAAGATGAGAAACATTTAAAGTTTGTTTTTCTTTTCCACTTATTTTACGAATCATATCGCAGACTTTTTTAACCGATGACCTAGAATTAAGTTTAGAAACGTATGAATGCCAGTAACTTTTCTTTGCTTGTTTTATAGTTCTACGAGCTTTTGATCTAGGAACCTTAACTGAATGTAGATTGTCTTTTTTCGGTCGAATATTATTTTTTTACGGCCGCTCTACGTTTTCGAATAGCAGACTTACAACCATCATTATACCATGGTTTATTTTTTGATTCACCATTTCTTGAAATTTTTGGAATGGACTTGTCTGCAATACCTGATGAAATAACAGAAAACCGATCAATGGGTTCAAAAAAATTGGGGAAATTCTCCAAAGACAAATCATTCTTGCATAAAAAGTGATATTGCTGCCAGTCAACTTCATATCATTTAAAATAAGAGGAATCATCTGTTGAACAATACTTGATAAGACAATCGGGAAGTGATCACTCCCATGTACGTCATCTAACACCCTCCAATCGAAGTCAACGAAAAGACTTGGTTGGCAAATTGACAAATCAAGAGAAGAGCAGTTTTCTGTAGCAGGATGTAGATATATTTTGGAATTATCATTCAGTAAGCAGACAGAATTTCTTTCAATAAAGGTTTCAATAATTTGAGCTCTGGTACTGTTGTCAGAACAGACCCATAACTCGAGATGACCATTAAAATTCACAACAGAATAAACGGTTGCGGTAGTTGATTGATTAGGTTGTCAAAGTCTTCAAGACTAAGTTTAAATTTAGGAGGTATATATATAAACAAAATGGAGTAGGTCGATCCATAGTTACATGTAATGCAACTGACTGAAAAGTAGTATGTAAAAGAATTTCTCTAAGCGGACATGCATTATTTATTAAAATTGATGCTCCATCAGAAGCCTTTTCTGAACTTTTATTTATAAAGTTATACGTTGAATAATTTTAAAAAGATATGCTGCCGCTTTCTTTCAAAAAGGTTTCACCTAGGCATATCAAAGATGGATTATATTTTGACAGAAGAAGGAAAATTTCATTATAATTAGCTCTAAGTCAACGACAGTTCTACTGGATTATTTTATTTGACATAAATATGTTCTATCTAGAAACATGGTATTCACATTATTCAGTCTTCTCTGGAGAAGGGATTTTAGAAATCTTTTTTCTCCGTTAAAGGTTTAGGAGGTACAGCATGAGGCTTAGACGAACGTCCATCCTCCTCATCCTACATATCGACATCTACTGCTAGATGTTCAAACCGATTGTAGTGGTTAATTGGATCATTATATCCCTTCCCTACTCCATCAGTATTTAGTTTAATTCTTTGTCTAGGTGTTGTGTTCACATTTGCCGATGATGAAGTACTTATTTAATTGTTTGTTCGTTGTTGTTGCGGCTTGTAATTAGGGGTGTTTTGTATTGCAGCTGGAGCTTTAGCAGGAAAATGTGTCTGTGCATTTGATTATTGTTCACTGGGTTCCGAAGTTGGAGCTGGATTTTGAGAAACGGGCACTGAATCTGTTTGAGTACAAGCATCAATACACTGTATTGTTTTGTCAGCAACATATTTAGTTACTGATGAATAAGTGTGTGCGAGTGATGGAGATGTAAATCTAGCATTGTCAGTTTGCCCGGCTTCTGGAAATCCAATGCTTTGTGTGAAATTGACATGAAGAACCTCCTTCTCGAATTTCTATGTCTTGCAATCGCGATACCTGTCTGAATGTGGCAATTAACACAACGCACAGGATAACTGCACTTGTCCTCGTCGTGGAAATTGCCATCTCGACAGCACTTTGGGCAAATATGATCACCTTTGCAGTTTCTCTCGGTGTGTCCAAACTTAAAGCAGCAGTAGCATTGAAGTGGATTAGGAATGTAGGTTGTAGCTTTTGTCATAAGGCATCCAACTTTTATGACTGAAGGAAGGAAAGGTATGCCTAAAGTAAGAATGATAGTATTTGTGTTAAATTCTTGTACTAATCGTTTAGTTTTTATTCGTCTAGCAGCCGTGACATGTTGATCAGTAAGGCCGTGAAGAATTTCCAACTCCGAAACTCCAGAAAGATCCGGACAGTGGATGAATATTGAGGATTTCATAGTGCAATACATGGCAGGTTGAAGAAGGATGTTAATTTAAGTAGCTTGTGCTGCTTTTTCTACTTCAACGAGCAGATCCCCTGTGCGTAACTTTTTTGTGTTGACACCCACACCCCGAAAAGGGGATGCACACATGTAAACAAGCATGTAACACTTCCCCGGGGTGCTATGGGACCGTGCTCTCCGGCTTACGTGCCGCCAACCTAGGAAAACGGGTGGTTCCATTTTCGGGGAATCGTACCCCTCTGCATGGAGATGCAGCCGGCAATTTTTATCCCCTCGCCGGCAAGGGGTTCTTGGATTGTACAGAAGTGAACAATTTGAATAAATAAAGAACATGTAAGTAAAAGAATAAAAATAATACCATAAAATAATTATAATAAGTAAAAAGGGCAGCATAAATAAATAATTTTGGCATAATTCGCGCATATGCGAATTCTAGACCACGAGGATTTACGAGGCAGTTATTATAAATGAAAATATATTTCAATGTTTGAATTAAAGCTTTCTCAAAGAGGTCTATTTTCTTTATAGCACGGAAATTAAATTTCACAAAAATGTATGATTTCGCCGCATGTCATTATCACATTATTATACTTATAATATTGAATTATAATTTCAGGTATCAACCATAAAATAAAAACCGATGATGACCCATGGTTCATCAGGGCTGCTATGGGTAAAACACACTGGGATCTATTGCCAGAACAATGAGTGAAAAGGCTGGTTTTACTGCAAGACACACTAACCACTCTGGCATATCCAGTCTGTTAGAAGCTGGCGGCCCATCGACTTAAGTGGCCCAATTATCAGGACATCAGAATCTCCAAAGTCTGAACAGCTTTCACGGCATTAGTATTGAGAAGCTGAAGCAAATATCCTCAATTATTCACACAATAACAACTGCCACAACTGAAATCATAGACACCGAAATGAGTGATGGTGTTGATGAAGAACTGATAACAAAATCCCAAGACATTGAAAATGCTCTTCAAATTATTCAGTCATTTGAAGAAGTAAATAAATCAATGCCAAAAGGGTTATTGATCTACCATTTAAGCAAAGTCCTGGTGGCTCCATGCACTTAAACCCAATGTCACTATTTAATGGTTGTACACTTAACAATACAGTGACAATTAACATTATATAGTAATTTTGTATTAATATTTTTTGTTGTCAAAAGATTTTACACAGATTCATGCTTATATACTAATAAATTGAAAATATTTGACTATATCACACACATTTTTTTAATTTTCTTATGACCCAAGCAACTAAACTACTCTAAAACAATTGGATGTCTTTAACTTCAAATTATGAAAATATCACAATTATAATAATTAATAGCTTTGAAAGAAAACAAAATATTTAGATTTCTACTCGAGCCCTAAAACATCTGTGTCTGATTAAAAGCAAATGTACAGTCCACATTTTGATCAACTGTATATATACCATGGTAAATGATCAGACTGTGAAGAAAGTCAAGTTAGTCTGTAATTTGTCTAAATGTGCAAGAATAACTTTAGTTTTCTCACATATCTTTCTACCATATTGACCTCCCCCCACCAGAAACACTCCGGGTTCGACTAAACATAAATGTTGAGAAAAAAGTACTCTAAACTATTTAGCCATTGGAAATTAGCGACAGTAGTTGCTATACACCCCTTGAGTAGTCCAACGAAATATATGTGTTAAAGACATATGTATCAAAGGCATATGCATTAAAGACATTAATACACGCCAGAGTCGGGCCGGGAAATGATAATGGGCCCGGAATTCGTAATTATTCATTTTCCTGGCCGATTATTACCTCCCGACTAGGCTCTTTTGTGTATTAACCTTTAAATAATCGATTGAATGCATTTAGAATTTTTTGTGAGTATTGTGTCCATATTTTATAAGTTTTATTATTGTTACAGGTTCTTACAGTAATTTTTTACTATAAATCTACCACAATGATACAATAAACTATTTAAAACTCTAAGGTTATATTTCGTTACTGTATACATGACCCCGGCCACATGTCCAAATGTAGGAAGATGTAGTTAGTACATTTCAACAAAATTGAACACATTTGATCTACTGTACGTTTTGTTTTAACCTAAAGGGAAACACTTTGCTAATGTCTATATTTAGAGGAGCCTGTAACTATTTATGCAATATTGAATACATACAGATTGGAAACCCCTATTTCTGTCTTTTCATGCCTGAGTTTACTTAAATATTGTTTGTTATTTTTTTTAAGTTTTGCTGTATTTATCTAATTTCTATTTAACTATCCAATCAGTATAATCTTAATAGCACAATATGTGTTCTAAGTGTACACGAAAAAGTAAATGAATATTAATATATCTATTTTATTTTAGTGGCCATCTTGAATATCGGTAAACTACCACAGAAATGTGCAACTGCCTGAAACAGTTTGATAAACTACAGTTCTTAGGAATATTTTGATATATAAAAATCCCTTTGTTTTCAGGCGAATATCGCTTAACTCCTTAAGGAGGCATTATATTGTCTACCATTTGCCCTTATACATGTTTTCGTCATAGATAAAATTTATTCTAATTAAAAAGAATGGTAGACGTAGCATAACATTTATAGAAACAATCTACAAGAGGATCGTTTGAAATAGACTAAGTAATAGCAGACACAGTTTGTCTGAGTCAGATAGTGAGAGGTAATCAAATGTCAACACCCCTCACGTCACGTTAAGTGGAATTATATTATCGTAAAATTAAATCCTATATACTACAAGTTAAAGCATACCAAAAGTTCCTTCTAGGGCACATCTATATAAATATAAAATGACCATCTTGTAAAATTTTGGTTGCAATGTCTGTTTTATACTGCCAAAAATATCAGGTAAGTATTAACGCTAGTTATTTAACATAAATTGTTAAATCCAACAACAAATTAAATCTGTTACCTCTTTCAGTAGAGTAAATACGGCAATAAAGACATTGACCTGGTCAATCTGTTATGATTCGATGTGTGAATTCGTGTGAATTCGTTGCACATAATTAGAGGGTCATAATGGGGTTTGTTTTCACATATTAACCATGCATTTGAAGGTAACGATAATATTTTGTTGTTTACATTTAAATTTGCTGATATCTTGTTATGTTCAGAAGGAAATAAAAGAATCAATTAATCATCCTCGGGTTTAGTATTTTGTAATCCATGGAGTCGCCTCAATTGAGAAAGAATAGTTTAACGTCAGAGGTTATTTCTAAGGTCACGGAGTTTAATTGGCCAGCTTGTAATTACAACAGCTTTCGACATCAGTAGCTCAGTCAAGTGTGACTTATTGAACTAAGATATTCCTTCTCAAGAGTAGGAATAACTACGGGGATACATTATACGGCCTGAACTTATATAGAGACTGTTGTGATAAATAACCAGTCTATTAGAACACTATTTGGAAACATAGAACGCAACCAATCCAATCAAAGTATTACAGATTCGGAATCTCCTTATGAGAGGCGAGGAAATGTGCAAAACCCCTCACGTCTCCTAGCACCGCCCTAAGCAAAGCGTGTATAGTACAATTAAATGAATCCGTGGTCAAAACTATAACGACACTGAGTCCATCTACGGGGAGACTTTACACAGTCGCCACTTGGCACTTAAAGACTGCTGTCGTTTTAATTCATGAATTCAAGAAGATCATTAACGGTCAATGATTTTGCGCGTATCCTAATTGGCATGCGTAAATTGATTAACACACGCTCCTGATATAAGTGAGTTCTTATTTGTAATGTTCATATTCTTGTCCGATATAAATTCGGAAAGTTATGACATATTTTGTAAAAGATTTTTTTTTTCAATTCCAAATATCGGACTTGTGGACTTTTTCAAGATACATGAGAATTAATTTATTGCTAAAATATATCCACGACTGCGATCTAAACGCAGTTTCAAAAAAAAAATCTGGACTTGTTTTTCATCATTTGAAATCTTAAATTACTGGTAGATAAGTTTAAACAGCGTCTTGGAAACACAAGACATACGTTTATATAGTAGCATATAGAAATGTTAATTTATACAGTATATTATTTTTTTTTTATTTTATAATTATTGTTAATGAAATAGTTTGTTAGTTTCTGACATACAATTTTTACTGTTGCAAATGTTTAACATAGTAACACATCTTACCTTATCAAGCTTTATTTTCATTGTTTTGTCTGTACTAATACAGTGGCGTTCCCGATAAATTTCCGTGCTTTCAGGAAAAGAGACAGTATATATTAGGTAAGTGTTCGTGAAACGATAACAGTGTGCAACAAACGAGAAACGTAAACGAAATACTCATGCGCATCATTAAACGAGAGCCGTGACACGAGAGTTTACTGCGCATGTGCAGCGAGAAAAGAAACGATAACCGTGAAAAATCTGAATCGTTTCATTCAATAGAGACAGTATCATCTATTACCATAGACGGTTTGTGTCAAGGTTGGATTTTTGTAACGAGTCAATAGGATCAGATTTTAGTAAGCTCGTGAAGTAAGGAAATCTCAGCAAATCTTTGAATTCCCTCCAGTTCACTTAAAATGTAAACGATAGCTATCAAGGAAGCAAATTAACCACAGAAACGTAAAGAATATACTTTTAACAGTATTATCAAACGTTTTATTTTCTGGACATGTAATCCTTCAAATACTTTTGTTTCATCTTTTACATACATTTGTTTTATTTATTAGTTAATAAAAAACGTTCTAATTCATTGTTGTCTGCATATGTCAGTGATATATATTACTCCGCTTATAGTAAATTTGCATATGAATATGAACCACAGAATATGCTATTAGGGTAAAGCATGTTCGCTATATATAATTTAAGATAATTATATGATTTTAGGTGACTTTTAGGCACATTTAGCCGGTTGCTGTACTATTTTGTATATATGTTTTTCAATACTTATGCACTTGTCACGTTAATAACTTACTTATTATCAGCGGCAAAACTCCATAAATCAATTAATTAACGCCTAAGAAAATAAGATTTAAATTTGTGAATTGCGTTTGCTGACAATTAAGGAGAAGTAGATTTTAATCAAATGATCTGCTCACACATATTAAATATATAGCTTTTGCCAATAGCGTAAAGTGTCACAGTGGCGCGTGAATTGAATTTATGGTGTTCAACGGATTCGATAATAAATAATAGTATAATGTTCAATCTTTTATAATGACATAAACTGGTCAATAATCTGTATTGCAAGACAGTTGTGCCTCACATGTTGATTCAAACAGTAGTTAACTATCTGTCATGGGCATGAAAAGGATTAAAGTCATAAAATTGTTAACGGATCCGAATGAAGTAATAAATCATTAAAAAAAAAAAAAAAAAAAAAAAAAAAAAAACTTGAATAAAATTAATTTCGTATATGCTAGATGTGTTTTTTTTTCTTTTTGAATGATGCACATAATTATAATGTAAAAATGATTATAATATTCTTTAACAATCTAACTTGACAGGATTGAAGTTACACTTCAACCGAAATTACATCCATTTGTTTCATTTACCTTATACTTTACTTAAATGTAAAATCGCAGTTTTCGATATAAAACAAATATAACATAGCATACTTCTGAAAACAATGCAGTCGCCGCCGCTGGATTCCTTTCCCACTCTCCCCCACAACACGCATCTCCCCACTCCTTTATTCGTTAACTTTTCTCCCCCCCCCCCACCCCCACACACACACCACCCATCCCCCTCTCTGCCATTTATTACCGTTTTTTTCAAATTTCTTTTTTTTTCAATTTTATTCAAATCATTTTACATTCAGTCTGGCTAAAAATTGAAAATGGCCTCTCGGAAAAAAAAAATTCATAACTACGTTTATATTTTCTAAATTTCTTACAGCTAACTGCAAAAGACAAAATAGGGTCAAAGAAATAAGTCATGAAAAAAGAAAACTGAATTAAAACGTAGTGAAAACTGCAATAAGTAAATACCCATATAAAAGAACATAGCCTTCTTTCGCATTGCACAAAATTCTCCAATTCCGAACAGGCGTCATTGCACTATATTTCACTGATTGATATGTGACCAATATCTGCCCAGAAAAGTTCAAAGTGCAACACAGCCTTTGCGGTGTTTGTGATATACTTGTAATCAGATTTGAGGGTCCTAATTAGGACAGACCTGATGTAATATTCCGTGTTGTAAGAAGCTAATCATTTATGCTATATGACTTTTGTATTTTTAAATGCGATTTCAGATGATAACTTTTATGCGTAAATGTGAAAATGATAACTATGTTGATGTGTGTGTGTTTTTTGTGCTTTCGTTTTCTTCATTTTTGTCAGCGTTCGACTTTAAGACTTTGAATATGTTCAAATTGTTTTTGAAAATAATTTTAACTAACGGTATTATTTTAAATGAGGATTTGTTGCGGGAAAGAGTTGGGACATTTTTAACTCAAGCCCTACCTATCAAATTAATTCCATGTTGAAGTCGGAACTCATTAATATCGGGATGTCGGTAAGAAATGACACTCTCATATATAACATGACGGATGAGGCGGACAAATCCCTCCCTTAAATCTACCTGTAAGTTAGACATCTATCTTACTTTTTAGCGATTAAAATCTATATTTTTTTTTCAATTTCAGTATAAAGAACTTATTGTTAAGGCACTGGCATACAAAGTTTGGCTAAAAATGACCTGATGCGCAGTTTGGTCACAGTATGAACATGGGTGGAATATGAGATTTTGCTTCAAAACTGATTTGAAAATATCAATTAAAAAAAAAAAAGATGCCGGAGTCTGAGTCCTCAAGATTTTGTTTTTGCTGTTATTATCAACACACCAGAAAGATTAACATAATTTATGCGATTAACCTTGAGTAAAGGGTTACAAACGCTTTTCAATTTTAAGTGTAAAAATTATTGCAAAAACAAACAATCCTTAAGTGTTTTCATAATAAAAGTCTTCCAGTGATTAAGTTTGAAAAATAAGGCATTTCTTTACTGATACATTAAATCTGTCCAAACAAATATTTCTCTCTATTTGTTGCTTTTCGATCTGGAGCCGGTGCATTTGCATCTCACTGTGCAAATACTGTCAATGAAAGTATCTTAGGATAATAAAAAATGAAATTATTATGTGAGGGTTTCTTTCAACTTGTTCAAAATTTAGCAAAAGGAATTGTGTCCTTCTCTCTAAAACATATTTATGTTAACTGGAGGGCTACATTGTTTATGACAAATAACAATTATGTTACATGGAACATTTAATTAATACTCAGATGCACGTTTAAAGGGATTTTTTGTCTGCCGATATAGACTTTGTGTGAATGAGAGTTCATGAGTCACGTGGTCAGCATGATAAGATTTATCAACAAACCATCACAGGACTGAAACGCAGATGCGTATAGAAAGCGCGGCACTTGAGACGCTTTAGATCTTTATTATTCTATTGACGCTGAACAATCTTGGTATCTTGCGTAAGTCAGCAATAATTTATAACATAATCAAGCAATAAAGAGACATCATTGTTCAAAATACACATAATTCATTATTTATGAAAGCTTGGTTTAATAAAATAAAAATCAGCAATGATGAGACATGATTGTTTTTTAAATCTTAATTTATTTAAACAACAACAACAAAAACGAATAAAAGAAACACTGTTGTATCTTATCATTTTGTTTGTTTAGTCCTAATTTAACCAGGATTTATATATTGTATGTATTTCATTTAAAATGGAAGATAAAAACTTATGCTCATCATCTATTTTCTGTTTTAATTGTTTAATAAGATATGAAGTAATAATCAAATGAATCGTGAAAAACGAAGAGACCGCAGACGGTTAAATTATTTCATACTCTGCCTCAATTATTTTTGATAAGTATTTGAGATTAATATTTTCCATGATTTATTTCTTTTATTGCTAAATTAAATAAAACGACATAAAGGTTATCTTAATAATACCCAGTTCAAGGATTATATATATTATATATAGATGATGTACAAACTTTTATACAGGAAATGATAAAACATTGATGGGTATGTTTAATATTCTTTACTTTTATTTATCTATTTTTGACCTGACTACTTAGCTCAACAGGAAGAGCACAGATCTAAATGGCCCAGCGTCAGGAGTTTGATCCTTGTACGAGGCGTATGTTCTCCGCAATGATTTAACATCATCATGATATCTAATTCATGAGTGAAAGTTGTCATTTACTTTCAAAGAAAAGATGTACTTGTTAAGTTAACTGTCATCCGTTACATAAGTAAAATACTGCTTTGAAGCCGGCGATGAAACCAAAAATTAAAATCTATCTTTGTTATTTTTATCACAAATTTGAATTACTGTAGGCATATTATTTTGTAATATGTTTACTGATGAAATAAGTATCAAATATAGCGTCAAAATCGTACAACGAATCAAGTGCGAAAATATATCAGAACAGAACATATATTTGATTTCACCCAGACATTTTTCAATGCAACAAGATTAATACATGTATGACAAAATGTTGATATAACACAAAATTTAAATAATTTCGGTCCAGGAAAAAATACAAATGTTACAGTTGTGAGACAGCATGTAACAAGAATTTCAAAGTTGAGTAAAATAAACATACAGTAATCAGGGTACATTTACTATTAGACGCTAAGGAAAACCAAAACCAGATAATCTTTTAGTTTACTTTTTGAAAGAAAGATTTAATATCTAGGAAGGATTGGCGGCAATGCAAAGGCGTGCATGATACGTACCTACATTAAATCACTTCATTGCGAGAAGTTGTTCATACATTATAATGAACTGTAAAATAATAGAAACGCAATAAAAAGGAAACATTTTAAACACAGAACATTTTCGAAAAACATATATCTATACTATTTAGTTTAAATAACGAAATGGGTCTTTATTATAAATATGTTAGAAGAATCGATCGGTGCTACATGTAAATATCGAAAATTTCATGCGTAGGAAATTTTACAACTCGAAGGAATGTCATTCATTAATTTGGACAGTATTATAGATAACACTAATTACCGAAACAATAGTAATTACGCACAGTTGTAGAAATGCAACCGTTTAATAACTAAGAACTCTTACTATGCTCTGTTATCGTTAAGTCAAAGTTCAATTATATTTTTTCATAATTATCTCAAATAAAAATCACATACTAGAAATAATAAAAAATACCATATTAATTGCACTTTCAAAAAATATGAAAGAAATATTTCTTTAAAATCCTCTTATATAAAATACCATCACCGAAGCCAGTAGACAAGTTATCACCATACTTGCTTAGGTGATTGTTTATTCGATTAACCCACACATGCCTGTACACCACCATGCAATTCATATTGGCGTGATAATCCAATCAAAGGTGATAACTTGTTCGAAAGAAGCGATAAAAAGGGAAATTAGTACAGAATGGGTACTATTTAACAGTAACATATTGCACATGTATGTATTTTTTATTAATTATACTAGAAAATGATATTTGATTTTTGAATGATAATTGTCATTAATAATCTCTCCAGATCGGGCATGATAGTCCATTTATATTCATTAGTATAAGTCCGATTTTGTATTGCCTAGTAATATCTAGTTATTTTGTCAGTATTATTACAGTATATTTAAGTGAGGGAACATATAGTTATATTGGCACCTTATGGTTAACAGAATATCTGATATGTAAAGTTTCGTTGTTTGATCTTTGCACTTTAAGAAAAGTTATGTATAGGAAATATAAAGTATATGTGCCAATAAAATTGATAAAAGCATATTCAGAAATGACAAATAAGAGCTATGTTTTGTTATTAAAAGTTTCTTATATAGGAATGTTCATAAATGAGCATTATGCGTGACAAAAATTAGAGTCAAAATAGGAGGAAAATGTAGAGTTAAAGCTTATTTTCGCATTCTCAAAGTTATTTGCGTAGTCGGCAAATTAATATGCTGGTTAATTGTTTATTGTTAGTGAAATATCGTTCATCTTTCGTTTCCATGTTTGTACTTATAGGATTTACATTAACTGAATGTAAAACAAAAAGTGGTGTAGCTTATTTTCATAATAATATCTTATTTTAGGCGAATCAATGTTTCATTTTCACACTTTTAAAGCAGTCATCTATTACAAATGTAAGGAATTAAATGGAGGCATGGGGTAATTCTTTTTGCGGTAATCGATACACTGACACGCCCACTAAGCTCCTGACTTGCGGAACGATTTTTGATTCGCGTTTCTCGTTTAGGCAATATGTGATTGGATAATTACAAAATTAACCGTTAGTGAAACTGATAGTGTCACGGGCGTGTCACGCGCGTGAATAAACGAGATTGCACGAAATTTATCACGAGCGCCACTGTACCAAGAATTCTATTCCCAGTAGGATAAAAACAAATAAATCTAACGACAGCATTTCAGGAAAATTACCAGTTATAGACATAACCTACATTAAATCACTTCATTGCGAGAAGTTGTTCATACATTATAATGAACTGTAAAATAATAGAAACGTAATAAAAAGGAAACATTTTAAACACAGAACAGTTTTGAAAAACATATATATTTATACTATTTAGTTTAAATAACGAAATGGGTCTTTATTATAAATATGTTAGAAGAATTGATCGGTGCTACATGTAAATATCGAAAATTTCATGCGTAGGAAATTTTACAACTCGAAGGAATGTCATTCATTAATTTGGACAGTAATATAGATAACACTCATTACCGAAACAATAGTAATTACGCACAGTTGTAGAAATGCAACCGTTTAATAACTAAGAACTCTTACTATGCTCTGTTATCGTTAAGTCAAAGTTCAATTATATTTTTTCATAATTATCTCAAATAAAAATCACATACTAGAAATAATAAAAAATACCATATTAATTGCACTTTCAAAAAATATGAAAGAAATATTTCTTTAAAATCCTCTTATATAAAATACCATCACCGAAGCCAGTAGAAAAGCTATGACCATACTTGCTTAGGTGATTGTTTATTCGATTAACCCCAACATGCCTGTACACCACCATGCAACTCATATTGGCGTGATAATCCAATCAAAGGTGATAACTTGTTCGAAAGAAGCGTTAATAAATGAAATTAGTACAGAATGGGTACTATTTAACAGTAACATATTGCACATGTATGTATTTTTAATTAATTATACTAGAAAATGATATTTGATTTTTAAATGATAATTGTCATTAATAATCTCTCCAGATCGGGCATGATAGTCCATTTATATTCATTAGTATAAGTCCGATTTTGTATTGCCTAGTAATATCTAGTTATTGTGTCAGTATTATTACAGTATATTTAAGTGAGGGAACATATAGTTATATTGGCACCTTATGGTTAACAAAATGATATGTAAAGTTTCGTTGTTTGATCTTTGCACTTTAAGAAAAGTTATGTATAGGAAATATAAAGTATATGTGCCAATAAAATTGATAAAAGCATATTCAGAAATGACAAATAAGAGCTATGTTTTGTTATTAAAAGTTTCTTATATAGGAATGTTCATAAATGAGCATTATGAGTGACAAAAAATAGAGTCAAAATAGGAGGAAAATGTAGAGTTAAAGCTTATTTTCGCATTCTCAAAGTTATTTGCGTAGCCGGCAAATTAATATGCTGGTTAATTGTTTATTGTTAGTGAAATATCGTTCATCTTTCGTTTCCATGTTTGTACTTATAGAATTTACATTAACTGAATGTAAAACAAAAAGTGGTGTAGCTTATTTTCGTAATAATATCTTATTTTAGGCGAATCAATGTTTCATTTTCACACTTTTAAAGCAGTCATCTATTACAAATGTAAGGAATTAAAAGAAGGCATGGGGTAATTCTTTTTGCGATAATCGATACACTGACACGCCCACTAAGCTCCTGACTTGCGGAACGATTTTTGATTCGCGTTTCTCGTTTAGGAAATATGTGATTGGATAATTACAAAATTAACCGTTAGTGAAACTGTTAGTGTCACGGGCCTGTCACGCGCGTGAATAAACGAGATTGCACGGAAATTTATCACGAGCGCCACTGTACCAAGAATTCTTTTCCCAGTAGGATAAAAACAAATAAATCTAACAACAGCATTTCAGGAAAATAACCAGTTATAGACATAACTTTCCAAGTGGCTACATACCCAAACGAAAATCTATCTATTTCTTAAATGTTATTTTTAAATTCACTTAGACCTATCAAGACTGCTAACTTAATTATTTTATCAAACTTCCAAGAAGAATAATATCGCGTGCGCAAAAATACTATCTCAGTTTTATGCGCATGTCCTCGGTTATCTAATATCCTTTCGACAGACCTAGCGTAATGAAACATATGGACAAACTGATATCTCAGAAACCACTTGCTACATACTGCGTGCGCAAAGGCATTATTTTATTTTTATGCATATATTATTTGTTATCTAATGTATTTTCAATGTAAACCATTCAAAACCGGTTACTAAAGGAGCTTCAATCCTGTTGTAAGGACCCGTGTTGTCAATGATTTGTTGGTATATTAATATACTTGTTGCGAATTAATCTCCTTTTAGGTCCTTTCAGTTCTGCACATAGAAGAAGAATGTCGTTTGCGAATAAATGCCAGTGTTGTTTTTGCTTCTTATCGAAGGAATTCTCGATTGTTTATACTTGCTGTTGTTTTATATATGGACGTTTTTATTCTATGCGCTTTTTATTGTGAGGGATTACTTGTATAGTTTTTTTAGTGATTTATCAGTTATGCATGCGGTTATATAGCAGGGAGCTGATATTATTTGCTTATTCTTAATATAGTTTGTATTTATTGTACGGATATATTTGTGAAATTACCGAATAACTTAAACATTAAATTGATTAATAGCTTTTCTGTTATACTTGATCAAGTTATCATAATGACTATTTGTTTTTTGACCTGCTACAATCTAATCCTGGGGCCGTATTCATAAAGCATCTTAAGTATAAGTTTTGACTTAAGTTTAAGATTTTACTTAAGTTTGTGGTGATTTCAACTGAAGTCTAAGTAAAAACTTAAGTTCTAGTCATAAAACAGCTAAAACTTAAGATACGTAAGAAATGACTTAAGTCAGAAAATAAAATAGCGTGGTGAGTACGATTAAAGTGTTGTTTTCAGATAAAAGCACTTTAAACATAATTGTGCATGTTGTATCTGTCTGAAATTAATGTTGTTTTTTTAATGTTTTCGTCCACAATAAAAAAAAACAAGGATTACTTATTAAGTTGTTTTATGAATAACAAATATACTTAAGTAAAATAAATTTCCAACCTAAGTAATACTTAGTAAATAATCAATTCCTTATACTTATACTTAAGAAGCTTTATGAATACGGCCCCTGTAGTATTGAGGTGCTTATGTGTGTGTTACCGGAAGGTATACACTTAAACGAAAGGAAAATAGCAAGTCGATATTCGAAGGTAATATGAATTATTAAATTGGTAATATGTCTTGCAAATTTGTTCAGGTTATTATGTGGTTTTCAAAATATCCCAGTTGCTTGCAGTATGTATGTTTTTAGTCATGTTGGTTTAATTAAACATTGCCCTTATTTTAATCAAATATTTGTAAAATGGGCTAAAAATATCAAAAGAGGATACGATGTTGGCATGCCCTAAACGCGTTTAAACCCCCAGTTTCCGTTATAAAGGCTGCTTACCGGTCCAAAGCGGTGGCCCTTTTTTTTTTAACTTGTTTCCTCTCCGTTGCGTCAATAGTTTTGTTTGATGGTCGTATTAACTGTCCGTCCACCATGTTTTGCTGCGTTTGTAGTACTGTTTATTGTTAGCATTTGATTAATACTGTGCTGTCTAACTTGTTAAAAATAGGGTAAGTGTGATGTTGACATGCCCTAAACGCGTACAAACATCCAGTTTCCTTTATATAGGTTACTGACCGTTCCAAGGCGGTGCCCCTATTTTCAACTGGTTGTTTTGTAAATAAAACAACCGAATGAATGAATAAATATAAAGCAAGTTGGCTTTCAAAAATAGAAAAGAAAAGAAAAAATAAAAGAATGTTTTTACTCATTAAATGGATTGAGGCAGGTTACAACTTATTGTCATTTGGAAAATGATGTACTGTAATCAAATCATAATCTATTGTTAGCCCATTTGATAATGTCTGATTGTTAAAAAGGGGTGCCAACATTATCCATAGTATTGGACTTTTCCGAGAAATCTACCCTTACCTATTACCTTCCTACTTCAAATTAGTGCGCTACTGAATTTTTAATTAGAAATGCGGATGCACGCATTTACATCTGGACAAATTGTGTTTTACGGCTGAAACAGTTCAAAAATGTGTGTAAAATTTATGCACTCACCACTAATTCAATTACTAAGAAACTTTCATTTTTTTTAAGGTAAAGACGGTCGAAATATAGCATTTCTGAAACTTTTCCAAATCGCTACATAGAATCTGGTAGTACGTTGTCAAATTGTAGTAGGATTTTGGTGTGTTATGAATAATATGTACCCTCCAGCCGCTCACAGGCTGTGTTTCCGGCAGCTCGTGTGAACAACTAGAACGCTGTAACATAATTAATCATGACTTAATATTCCAATACTCCATCATATGAGACTTCTGCAAGTTTTGGTTATGAATAAATAACTCCAGTATGTATGCCTTGTATGTACAAACGAACGAATATCTAGTTCTTCATTTTGTTATTTCTTAAGTATATGAACGCTTGTACTTAAAAGTTTAATTAGTCGAGTTTACACTTATTTGTTTTAGCCCGATTGTAGTACAGTCTCTAAGCTTATTGGAACCACTCTTGAGTCCATTTCCTGGAAAAAACAGTGCACGTGTCATATGAGAGGCCGAGGTTGTGACCCCAACTTTTTTCAATAGACCACCGCTCCTCTGTTTAATAAAGTTTAATTACTTATGTATAAAAAGACAAAACATTACCACAGTAGTATCAAACCAGTATCAAGATATTTAAAACTCTTTAATCTCATTAGTTTCAATTCATCGCTTTCTATGTAATTTAAGACAGATATATGAGTTCAAACGTGGTAATGATATTTTAAAATACTAACGCGAATCAAAGCTTAAATTAAATGTGTTGATACTTATTAAATCATAAAGCAAGTTTTTTTTTTTCAATAATAAATTTGCAGAATGAGCTACCGAAGTGTAAATAAATCAAATAAAGTAATAAACGGATAACCCTTTAATGTACAAGAGACCCCAAAAGGGATTGTACAATTTAATTTGTTTTGAACCACTGGTTCCATATAATCTGTCAATGAATTTAGCATTGACGTTAATACATAATAAAATTAATGCCTATATCCGATCAAAATAGCTGTGAACTGTATTTAGATTGTATTTGCTTCACAACAATGGGTGTTGTGAGTGCTGTGTGGTGGTCGTAAAATGTCGCCCGACTTCTTCTCAGTGTTGTTATATTTTCTGGTCCTTCGGGAGCATTGATTCCTTTATTTATGTTTGAAGATTGAATACTGCTCAAGCAGGAGCTAGGGGGCTTGGGCACTGTTGCATTTTCCATTACTGTTCATGAACAGACTCAAATAATTCGAGTCTTTAATTTTCGATGTTTGGCTTGTTCTCGGTGCTTCCGAGAGATCTACGTTTCAGATTTTATTTAAAATAAAGTCTATAAGAAGACTCATTAATAAATCAATTGGAGTTGATTTAGCTGTAAATTATAGTGCTTTATAGTTGTGTTTCATAAATCAGACTCGAATTCCGTTTAGAAATCAAACAAATGTTCAATAGCTGACTCGTTTTCAGTGTAACGTCTTTGTTTTATAGTAGTAAGGTATTATTCTAATGTAATAATTAAACATCTACTAGTATTTGATTTAAAAAAAAGGTCTTTATTGAAAATATAAATTTCAATTGTTTCGAATTTTAGCTTTTTAACACGTTACCTGCTACGTATCTAGAGTGGGTCCATGTGGCGACATCTTGATGCTGTAGTTGCCAGTAAAGGTGGCCATATGCGCTACTAATTGTACCAGTCTATTAAAACTGAAATTTTAAGCATAATACGATCATAAAATATTGTCTAACTAACCACCATTTTTTAATGATCATATTAGATAGATAGACAGATAGATATCTTTATTACCACCATATAATGATGAGCATACAAACATATAAAACATGAACATTGCAGACAAAGTACAAATGGGAAATGAACAATACACACAGTTTAACAATAAAACAGTATTTACAATACGAAACATGCATTTAAACATTCGAGAAGTATTTGGAAATTTCACTGTAATGAAGAAATCCCTATGAATCATAGACACAATTTCACATTTATAGACAATGTGTCGCTTGTGTGGCCAGCACTTAACCTTGACGAAACGAAATTCAAGATATAAATAAGGCATGAAGACGAGTTATTACATGTACATATGAAATCCTAAACATGGAAACATAAGAGTTAATATTTCAGCAGCACATAAAGTAAGTATGGTGTTAAATCTAAACAAGTAAACAACAGATACTTTTACTTAAACATACTATTTCTAACTTACTAGTAAAACGAAAATACATAGTACATGCATTTTAATAAAAGTACCTTTCCTAACATTTCACATGTCAAGCCTTGATCATGCAGTGAAACACTTTTGCACAGTACAGGACATATCATCTTTGTCCAGAGTATTACTTTCAAATGAAATACAACCAGCCAGTAATTCGAATATTTGATCTATATGATTGTGTGACATGAACCTTTTATAATACTCAACATTCGTCGACGTAAGCAACTTCACCAAAAGTTGTCTCCGCAGAGTTTCATTTGATGTACAATATTGAATCTTGTGAAGAATTACGTTTCCAACCAAGCAATCACATTTGTCACATATTGGACGTCCAGAATAAGACCGGAGCTTTGTCAGTATAAATAGGCACTGAAACAGATCCTTTTTGAAGCTGGAAATTTACGACATAGGTTCCATAGGTAGCACGCCCCTTTCTTCATAAATATACCTGGATAGAACGCTTCAAACGTTTTATTACATAGTCTGGTATTTGCAGTATCAATTTGAACACCGAAAACACTTTTCTTTAGCATATTTTTCCACGCAAATTTAGATGGAAAGCAAGCAGTTTTCATAAATGTTTGTAAGACTTCAACAAGGTTATATTTCCTCAAAAATTGAAAATATCAGGAATGAAGCCTGTGTTTGTAGCTAAATAATGTGAATATTTGTTTGTATATATATGTAGGCCTACGGAATGATATAAAACGCATACATGTGTCATTTTCCCGCAGAAATAAAACGCGGTCGATTATTTTTTATATTCAGTTCATGTATCGACAAAATCGTACAAGCATATGCAAAATAAATTCATTTTCAACACAGGCTTTTGAAATTCAATATATAATGATATTTATTATCATGAATGTTATCATTTGAGCTATTTTTTAGAGATCTATAACGCACGCTTTTTTCGGGTTATAACGTCTACATCAGGGATATAAAATAGTTATTTTTATTTAGGGGCTAAGGCTGTCAAAAATAAATATTTATAGGTTATTAGCTTTGTATCGGGAAATATGCACGAGTTCTTCAGCGTAAATATTGCGCGACTTTAAGAGCGCAATATTCTTCCGCTGAAGAACGAGTGCATATTTCCCGATGCAAAGATAATAACCATTTTATTACATACGCATCTACATGTATAAATATTATGTAAATATCATAAATATGTTCAATAGCCTGAATAGGATTGACAATACTGAACTAAATAGAAAAAAAATAGTGCAACAACACACACTGAATTACGTCACGCACCCGATATGAAATTCAGGCGTCAGTGTAAGGGAAAATATTGACGTATCCGGTACCAGTGTAACTTAACGGGGAATAAAAACGAGTATGTAATAATTTACATTATGGACATTTTCTCCAACAATTTTGGGACACAGTCCAACATCTAGGTGCTGTGGGTACTTGGCCCTTGCTAATTTATATCCCTGTGCAGAGTACCAGAGGAACACTGACAGAGGGATTCTGCAGATGATGAAACGAAATAATGCTATTCTAGCAATACATATTTATGGATCGAGAAATATGCACGAGTTCTAAAGAACGAGTGCCTATTGCTCGATGCAAAGCCAAAATTCTTTTTATTACATACATATTTACACAATCAGGGGTGGCGAAATCTGATAATGACTTGCTTATCCATTTCTGTCAAGTGCTATTTTGTACTAATTGTCCGTATGGCCAAATGCCACTTGTCCGTACAAGCTTTGGGACAACCTGGGCAATACCCAGTATACGGACAATTGAATTTGCCACCCTTTGCAGAACTAGTGCATATTTCTTGATACAAATCTAATAACCTATGATTATTGACTTTTCCGGTTCCACTGCAACTTAACGAAGTAGATCAACATGTTTAAAAGCTCATGATGCCTAATTTCACTTTCATTAATATTTGTCAAAGGTTTGAATATTGCTGAATATACCAGAATGTTTTAATGAATCTATTGTTTTAATCCCTTTGTGTCATTATCCATAACAGTTGAGTTAATTTGCAAAATTGCAATATTAAATGTAGTGCTTCTATACCACCATGTAAGTGGTCATAACATCTATCTGAAAAGCTGTATCATCTGGGGTTTTTAGCATTACTGCAGTATGGACTTTTAATAACATGGAAATTTCAAAACATATCCAGTCACTCATAACGAGCTAGATACATCAAGCTAGTTTGTAAATCATGGGCTGAATTTGTAGATTGAATAAAGTCATTGACCAGTAAGAGTACAAGATGACGTAACTTCACGCTGTTATACCGCTAGACTGCTAACACCGCGCTGCAAGGCCGCTAATTTCGTGTTGCTAGGCGTCTTACTGGTTATTTCGCGCAGTATACAGTAGATATCTCTACCTGCATGTTCTATCTTGGTTTTGTCATCTTCCAAAACAAAACCACAAATCGTGAAACCCCCGTTAGACGATCCTATCATTACTCTAAATTACAGCAACTGTTTAAATCTATACTAATTAGATATCTAAATCAAATGATTTTCCTTATTTCTACGACCTCATAATTAACTATTGTTGAATAAAAACATTTCCTACTCGCCTTCTGTCATTTATGCACCTATCAATATTTTGCCCCAGGGAGGGGGCGGCGGGCTGACCTAGGGGAATTTGACATTTTTCCTTTTTCGGAGTCTAAATCCCCACCCTGGAGCAATGGTAATTTGTCAAAATCCCCACAGTTGGAGATGTTTTACATATCAAGTGACCCGGGGGAGGGGTGGGGATGGATTATAATTAATATCCATGAACTTATATAAGGTTATTGGCTTTTCACATACAATCGTTAAACAGGCAATAAGTTAGCCAGTTTCAATTCAATTTCATTACATTTGTGTATTAAAAATTTCACTCTGCCTGTATATCAGAAATTGCCTCTGCCTCCTCTGCCATCCAAATCTTGATACACCGACCCCATATAGTTAATTCTAGAATAGCCCTAAAATATACATTTAAATAAGAGCATTGCCTAATGAGGGCAGATGCTAATACTCGACAGTGTTTGCCCATAAAGGGGTCAACTTTAAGTAGATCAATATGAAAGGAGGGTCTTCCCCCAATGGTTATTGTGTCTAAATATCATTCAGATCTTTAAATTTTATATTCAGTATATAAATTCAATATGCCTCAAATCTGAGTGAGAGGTTATTATAGAATCTAAATAAAATATTGACAAAAAAAACAAAACAAAAAAAAAAAAACACTTCAAAACGGCAATTTAATGACACTTAATCGTAACTTCTACCAGCTATAACTTTATACACTGGTAACACAGTACATTAGGGCGATTTCAGAATTAACTATATGGGGGTCGGGATGGGGGTTGGGGTCGGACGGCAACACAATTTTGGCGGTCCATTGGAAAATCATTATTATGGGTGGTGGGGTCCATCAGAAAATCATTTTTATGGGTGGTTGTCCTCACAATAATCGTCTTTATGGATGTTGGGCTGATTGTAAAAATATAAAAATATGGGTGGTTGGGTGGGTGTTTGATCACCTCTCTTAATTAGTTACGGACATTTTCCTGTATTTTAACTACAAGTCGTTACTTTACTGACCGCGATACACCGAACGCCATTTTGACATCACCAATCTAAGAAATATGAATGTTTTTCTGTTCATTAAATATTTCATTTTTCTGTCTCGTTCCCATTGAATTTGCAGTCAGCGCCCTTAATAGCCGAATATGTACTATATCTCCACTAGAAGTCAATAAAGTCCGTGAAGACCTATTGATACTTCATTTTCCCGCCTTTCATTCGCGCTCGTGTATTCTGACCGGCATGTGGCGCGTATAAAGAAATGTTTGAAATCGAGAGAGGCCGAAACGAAAACATGTGTGAACTGAGTAAAGGTTCTTTGGATGTAGATCTTATTTCACTAATATTAGTCCAGTTTTTTCATGCTGCACAAATACTTTAAAGAGGCGTACATAATCCTCTTGCAATATCACACAAAATGATTTAATCGTATGTTAATGATTTCATTATTCTCAGCGACATACAAATTTTCTTGTAAAAGATGTTTCTGAATCCGCCAGTGCTTCAGAAATATATTGAAATGTTCTTAATATTGATGATGACGCTATGTTTAGTGGACGCATTGGTCGAGAGGGCTAAGACGCTTTCCTACGGAGGTGAAGGCCCCTGGTTCGAATCCTGGCTACTCCCATTGCGGTGTGCCGTTGGGCAAGGCACTTTATCACGATTGCCTCAGTCGACCCAGCTGTACATGGGTACCAGCAAATTGCTGGGGGTAAGGTATAAATGGTTTTAACTGTTCTTAAAATAGGGTCGCTCAAAAGCTTGAGCTTATGTTAATTGTTTCACAAAGCGACGGTAAATAAAATTTACCTTTACCGTTACCTTTATCTTTATGTTATTTACGTCGGCATCGGATATCAACATCATAATATTCTCAACAGTCGTTAAGTCGCTAATGTTGCACATAGTCATGTTTGCTGCAGTATTACGCAAATGTTTTCTTTGCTAATACGTGGCCTAACATGAATTTGAACTATTCAAACTGTTTGCACACACGGTTCTTCTATTTTTCTGTCGAATTATTCAGTTAAATCGCTTATGCATCAATGCAAAGTTAAACTGTAAACAAGAGCTGTCCGTGAGGCAGCGCGCTCAGCTTTTCTCAGTGCTTGACTCTTAAAGCTTTGCCAGTAAAAACTTTATGAAACTTTATGAAATAAGTAACTATTTTAAGCTCCAAGTAAAAAGCTTTGACAATTACAGAGATATGTGACTTTATCAAAAGCTTTAAAGAAATAATCTAAGTTTAAAAGGGGCATAACTCTGTCAGAATTAAAATCAGAGTTATAGGGGATTGTTTATCCCGATGTAGACTATTTTAAGTTTCAAGTCAATAGCTTTGATAATAACAGAGATATCTGACTTTATCAAACACTTTAACCAACTGCGACGCCGACGCTCCTAGCTCTATATTTTCTTCGAAAATTCGAGCTGCATTTTTGCACTTTAAAGTACTAATGACAAAGCCACAATCGTAAAAAGAAAACTTTTTCAGAACTTTTTTACGTTGAAGTAAATAATGTGACTTGCGAAATATTTCATATCTTTTCCTAAATAATCTACGTCTTAATTATTTCCATACGTTGAAAAGAATGTGGACAAAAAGATCACAAGTTGTTACTTTCGCGTTTAGCCATTTAAAGGCCTCCAGATTTTCGCTCGAAGTTTTTTTCATGTTTTGAACATTTGAACATGAGTTTTTAATCTGTCTTAAAATGCCATATCAAGAAAAAAAAAAAAAACATGCTCAAGTCGGGAATCAAACCGGAACTGCAATAAAAAAAATCTGCGGTCTGGACCAATACAGCACGGAGGAATTTGCGCGTAACGGCCGTTAAAAAATATAATAAAAAGCTTATGATTAAAGTAGTTTACTTACACTATCCCGATATTTTGAATGGAAAAAATCGCAAAATCAACTACTAGTAATTCTTGGGTGTTTCTATAAAATAATCTGTCTGTAAGTTTTAAAACCTTAAGAAATATAGAGCCATCTCGCTTAGCTCAGTA
The DNA here is from genome assembly GCF_021730395.1 of Mercenaria mercenaria. Taxonomy (NCBI): domain Eukaryota; kingdom Metazoa; phylum Mollusca; class Bivalvia; order Venerida; family Veneridae; genus Mercenaria; species Mercenaria mercenaria. The sequence continues at coordinate 60,431 of NW_026459907.1, forward strand.
GGTAGAGCGTTGGTTTACGGATCACGGGGTCGTGAGTTCGATCCTCGGGCGCGGCGTATGTTCTCCGTGACTATTTGATAAACGACAATGTGTCTGAAACCATTAGTCCTCCACCTCTGATTCATGTGGGGAAGTTGGCAGTTACTTGCGGAGAACAGGTTTGTACTGGCTGGTACAGAATCCAGGAACACTGGTTAGGTTAACTGCCCGCCGTTACATGACTGAAATACTGTTGAAAAACGGCGTTAAACCCAAAACAAACAAACAAATTTAGAAATATATTGTCCGTAAGTATTGACCTGGCACTCATGAATATTCCGTATATCTTCGTAAATTAATTTTCGGTTTCCGAATATAAATTATAGCGATATAACTATTACACATATAATTCTATCGTATTCTTTCACATGTGCAGGTAGCTGTGTGGATAAAGCGTTTAGCTGCTAATCTCAGGGTTGTGAGTTCGAATCCTACTTCTGACAATATTTTCTTCTATTTTTTCTCTAAATTTAAAATTCAAATTTACCCGATTAAACTTGTTGTGATTTTTTATGGTTCATTTATTGAAAGCTGTCATGTTTAACCATTATAGGAAAAGTGGAATAGAAAATGTTTAAAAAAATGTCTAAAATGAATTACTTGTCACGAGCGTTTGCAGAAAATAAATACTACAAGAGAAAACTTAAAATTCATGAAATGTGATACATAAAATAATGTTACAATAAAACAGGTACCGATAACATTACATTATATTACATTTATAAAAGGAAGATCTAAATTGATTTCGAACCCATAGTAACGTGCTTAAAAGTCAGACACTTTACCACTACGCCACCGTGTCTTCGATTAACTGCATATGTTACTTTAGTAATACAGATATTTTCAGGATACAAATATTGCGTAAATTAACGAAAATGTACGAAAATATTGGCGAAGATTAATGAGTGCCAGGTCAATACTTACGGACAATAGCAATAATTTTCTGATATCTATTTTTCCCTTTTTTGTTGACGTACGATCCGGAGGTCAGTGTCTTTAAAACAAGTTTACAAAAACATGTACTGCTTGAAATCATTACTCTTAAAGCGGATGGCTAAACTTCTAATAAATCATGTCCAAAGAAATCACAAGTCTTGTCGGCGTCGGGGCATGATACATGTATCCTTTAATGACTCAACATGATTCTTTCGAAACCATATTTCAGTAGAAACTTTGTTTGATCAATATATACATTTTCGTACACTGTTCGCAATTGGTTGAACAGGCACCTACAGATGTGAACGATGGAAACGTGAATAATAAAACGAATGAAAATCCGACTTAAATATGCGTAAATATCGGGTCTTCTTAATAGATACGGAAGCAGACGTTCTTCTTTGTATTTTGGCGGGAAAACTGCACGTGCCTTCCATGACCGCGTGCTTATAGAAAGTTACGTATTGGCGTTAAAGTAATAAGTTTTACGGATGAGCTTATGATAAATTAAGTGGGTGGGGTATAAATTAATTTTTCTATTCTAACGGCAAATTCTCGAAGCGGAATGGAGAAATTGGGTGACTCTACGACGTTTTTGAGATATAAAATGGGAAAACGGTAAATACTACCGCCGTTGTTTATAACAATAGCTCTCTCCATGTTTCGATTTTGTACATTTCATAATTATAGGTTGCGGGGGTTAGTGGAAAATTAATAATTATGGGTAGTGGGGTTGGAGTAAAATTAAAAATCATGGGTGGTGGGGTAGGAGGAAAATAAAAAAATATGGGTGTTGTTGTTTTTTTGTTTTTTTTTCAAGAAGTACCCTGCGACCACATCATACAGTTAATTCTGGAACTGCCCTTATAATATTACATGTTTATTGATAACCGGACCCAGAAATTTTTGTCGGAGTGGGGGAGGGGGCAACAGTCTAGAACGCTGATAGCGGGTAGGTATTTGAGGGGGTCTCTGCCCATATAAAGGGAGGATTTCAGGAAGGGTCTCTCCCCTGGAAATTTTTGAAGTACAGGTACATTATGGTGGGCTCTGGTGCGTTTCTGGGTCTAATTTTGAGAAAATATTATTAATTCTTTGCCGAAGTAGTAGGGTGTATCTTTGATGAGTGTAGGTCACTTTTTAGCCAGCTGAGGGAGGGGGCAGGGGAACACAAGCCCCCTTGACAAGGCCCTGGGACCTCCAGACTCCAGGTCTAGAGGATCGGTTACTGGACCCCTAGGCTAGTTCCTTCTTGAAATCAAATTTAGTGGGTTGGGGATTCTTAGGGGGATGAAAATCTAATGATCGATTTAGTCTTGCCTAATCCTTGAAATAACTCTAATCCGAAGGAAAAAAAAAACATCATTTGACATGTTCACTATAGGTTAGTAGAGCTATGTATGAAATAGGACCTGAACTCGTAACTTTTCCCTCGGAACATAGTAAAAATACATGACAAAATATAAAACCATAAGACATAAATTTGTATCGGGTCTAAAAATATAGAAGACCACCCGTGTATACCTTTGAATATTTTGCCCAGTTCTGGGCTTATCTTCGTGTTTTGACAGTGTAAAATGGCGCAGAACATAATATAGGTTTGAAGGTGTTCAATGCCTCCGCTACTATTTTCTATGTGAACAATTTATAACAAATCAACATTTCTAACCTTTCACTTCCTGCGAGACTATCCTTGTCTTGGCAGTCTCGATCTTTCTAATACCAAAAAATATGGGGTTGACCATAATGTAGTGAAACCATGGTCACGTGCCTGAGAGACATGTGATGAAAACGTTAATATTGCGTAGGGAGACATCAGGAAATACCTACTTTCACTTTCATTTTAAAAACAGTTTCGACTCAGCTTTTGAAGCATATACGTAGCTTAAAATCATCCGCAGACATTCGTCTTCACAATCAAGCATCATAATATCTGGCATGAAAATGACCACCACTAGGCGGGAAAATTGCAATATATATTAATAATAATATGTATATGTACAACATTTGAGTGGATCACGGAGGCATATCCGGCGAATTACTACCTTCATGCCTACACGCATGTGCCATTTCTCTTGTTTCTTTAACAAATGGAATCGGATCGCTGTCGTCTTCCAGCGATCGCAGTTAGTTGTATCCCCTATCATTTCAGCGATGTCAAATTTCCATCCCCCCGGGATCTAAAATTCGGCCAAAGTCTATTTCCCGGGACTCGGCACCATTCTGTCTGTCAAATTCCCGCCAATTGGGATTTGCCTTCTGTCTAAAGTCCCGTGTATGCCCGCCACTCCCCCCCCCCCACACCCCGGGGGAAAACATTGAGAGGTGCATTATTGAAATCCTCCTGCCTTTGCCAATGCAATAAAAATATCTTCAGCCAACGCAAGCATTGACTGTGACGTCACTTTTAAAACACGTGAATTACATCATATATTTTCTCTCGGTTGGTTAGTTAGGGTTAGGGTTAGGGTTTAGATATTCCGATAATCACTGGAGTTAGGGTTAGGGTTTAGATAGTCCGATAATCTGTTTTCGGAATTTATGTGTTTATGAAATAAAAAAAGTTTGTCAACTACTGTAGATTCTACTGGCAGGGGAGAAAACTATGATACAATGACACTACAGTAAAGTAAAAAATGAAAGCCCCGAAAGCATTGAATGACAGTGCCTATTTAGTGATATTTCAGGGTCAGGGTTAGGGTTAACTTAGATTTTCCTATGATAAGGCGCAACATTATGCTGTTAACCAATCAAAACGATCAAAGCGCACGGCATTTATTTATTACTTTGGCGGTACATAAATTTATCATAAATGCTAATCGTTTCCAGTGAGAATAGCGAAGACTTGTTATTTCTAATAATATTTAACATATAATATTAAATTTTATTATTAATCAAACCTCAATTTATCTAAAACTGATACAGTTACTCCTGCCCTCGCCTCGCTTCTGGGAAACAGATCCACGAGGAAAAAATAGCAATATCAACATCATAATCAGCTAATTATATTTATCCTTTTGTTTAGTTTCAGTCATACTTTGGTCTTTTCTTCATTCTTTTGTAATACATGTTATCATTGTTTAATTTGTAAAGGTAGTTAATTTTATCTAATACCTAATTTTCAAGGGAAGGTCTCTATTGTGTTCACAAGACTGAAATAAGCAAAATTTGCCTTTTCATCCATAATTCCGAGACAAATGGCGCAATATGGCTGGTTTAAAAGGAAATGAGATCCTATATAAAAATTGTCTTAGAGTTATGACCCCAAAAATATAGTCTCCACTGTGTTGACAAGGATAAAATCAGCATTTTTTTTTTTGGAAATTCAGGGGCTGTAATTCCAAGTCAAATCAAATGGTGCAATACGGTTGTTTTTGAAAGGAATCGAGATCTTACTAGATTTATAAGTTGTGTGCATGTTTAATCAAACTTAACAAAAAATGTGGTCTCTATCGCGTTCACACACCTGTAACAAATGCGATCTGTTACGAATATGGTCCTACACGCTCTTTACAGAATTGTCCGATACACATGTGTAGATGAAAGGAATTACCGAACAAGACAGTGCTATAATATAACAGTGTCCTGAAAGCATGTTCAATAAAGTGACATCGGTCATAATTGGCGATCAACATGACATCTAAACTGGACAATAAAGCTTTTTATTACAAAATCTAGTGCATGATCTTAGGTTTCTATTCTCTGTGTAACAAGAACGAAATGCATCAAGCTGCGCTCTTAACCCTTACTCTGCTGAATTTCTATAATGAACTTGTCCGTCTTTCAACTTGGACAGTACCATTAACTGTTAAAAGGGGCGCTTACAAAAAAGATACAAACTGAATGGCGAACAGTGTAGACCATGATCTGGTATGCACTAGTCGCAAAAGCAGAAGCACTTGTCACAATCAGGCTAAAGGTTGAAATAGAAGAAAGGCATTATACATATATGTACTAGGTATTACCAGACGTTAACGATTCTAGGGACAAAACTTTCAGTTGTATTTTGACAAGATACTGCATATAGTTTTGAATAAATATTGCCGAGTCAGTGATTTGGGGGTGGGGTGGCGGGGCGGGGCATTTTAGTGCCGAATATGGGCTGTTTCCCCTTGCAAAAAACCTTCCAATTTCCCCCAAAAAATTATCATTATTTCCCAAATATATTTCACATTTCCCCTTCTGATGGACATTGTTTTCAATTAAAATTCAAAAAGTCTGTATCACAAAGTGAAAACGAGTCAGTCAAGAACTAGTCCATTCGTCTTACAGATATTTCAGTAGAAAAGGCAAAAAAAAATTCAACAACCTAAGAAAAAAATCAAGCTTGCCATTATTTTCCCAATTTCTGGATTTGTCGCGCTTATTTTCCCATATCCACAGGCAGTTTAATTAATTCCAAAAAAAATTCACTTCGAGTTTGTTTTCTAATAATTGAAAGCAAAATTGGTAAACGAACCTTATAGTTCAATGTGGAAGACAACATCGATAATAAGCGGTATTTTCCGCGTTTGAAAAAAAAAATCAATTCAAAATAAATTTCATGAAACCAGGTGTGTTGTATTTCGTCGAGAGTTGCTATAAAAACAAATTATACACAGTCAATATATATTCAGACAGTTCAGACCTTTAATGTAAATAAGTGTATATGCTGCGTATGTGTACATGCACATGTATGTATATACCGGTATTATTGTAATGATTATGCAGGATTACCTACCGGCTTCTTTGTTCCGATGAGGTCTATAAACACCTTATTGACCGCTTTAGAGCTCCATAACAAGTTCCAGACCAGTCCTACTTCTACTGTCTACACAAAAATCTCAAGTGCCTGTAGTGGGAATCGAACCCGAGTCTCTCCAAGTCCAATACTCTAACCACTGAGCCAAATTGTCGACACACGTATGACGTAACGTCAAAAGTTGCAACCCATTAGTGTAACATAAAAACGACGTCAAAATCATGAAAAATCATTAGTTTACACATGATAAAAACGGGACGTCTAAATGCTATTATTTCATTTCAGGCACATTTTTGTTTTATGTTATATTATAAAAACAAAAATCCAATGCATTCTTATATTAAAGTGTACATTTAAATGTAATAAAAACATTTTAACAGTACAGATAATACATTTTATAACATCTGAATGTTAAAGAACATTTTTCTGTCTCGTAAGTTTGTGTTTCTTTATAACTGTGAGATTTCACACACAATGTCAAGAATGGTTTGTTGGAAATAAACCGGTAACGAAATACAGTATTTGCAATCAATTTCTTTAACACACATTATTAAACTTGAATTAGTGCGCATTTTTTCTCATTATCATCTTGTATGACAGA